>NW_017306834.1:101547-182162 GCF_000935625.1 Nanorana parkeri
TGCAAACGTACCATGAAATGATGTAGAAGACGCACTCCAGAACTGATCCCATCAGTAGAAACTTGGGTTCCAGCTTGGCCCAATATAAGTGTAGCTATAAAAATACTAGATGTTCTCTTAATGGCGGCTGTGCCATGTGAGTGACCCCCTGTAAAGCTTCTCACAGCCAGCACTGTAGTTGCACCAACTGCTATAGTGCTATACAGGATCTCCAGCAGCCGATCAGGTATGACAAATGCATATTTAAATCGGGCCAAGCTGGATCAATTTAAGTATGCAGAATATTTGTACCTAGAGTTTAGCTTTAATGTCTTTGATCAAGAGCAGTGGTCGACTCTCCTACTGCTAGCACAGGATATTTTAACCCCTGCAGTTTGCAATTGACAAAATTCACTCCGTCACAAAGCATGCTAAACACAGCATGTTCCATTTTCACAAAGTGCATACCAAAGCAATGCATTGGTGTCAAATGAGCCTATTGGAAACAATGGATTTTGGCTTGTTATTGCATTGAGCCTGCGTTGAACAATACAGATCAATATATATGGCATAAATGGGCCTTGACGGTTTGTTTTCTTTAAAAAGCAGTAGAAAAACAACAGAATGCTGCAGAGTGGTTCTGTGGTTCTCTGTGGGAAAGCAGCAATCTCGTTGCAGAAGTCCGACATGCCCTATGTTAAAACCTGGTATACATGGTACGAATTTCGGCCGATTCGTTAGGAACCGGATGAAATTCACACAGTGGGTGCCCCTATCAGTGCCCTTCTGTCCAGCATCCCTCAAAGGAGCCAGTTGGAAAATTCTCGGCCGAATGGAGTTTGCAGCTGGCAACCTCTGTCAAAATACAATGCAAACAGAGTACAAGCGCTGATGGAAGAATCTGTTATATTTTCTTTGTTCAGCCCTCCGGTTGAATGAAGAAAATATAAGTGTGTATACCCGGGTTAAAGGAGAACTATGAGGTGAGTGCTTTTCACTCACCTCATAGTTCTAGCCGACCTGTGACAATGAGACTGTCACAGGTCGGCTCAGTAGATCGGGAGGTGAGCGAACACATACCGGCGTTCGCTCACCTCTCGATCCTGTCACGGCACTCTGCCGTGACAGGGGAGGGGCTGGATTCCCCCCTCCCCGCTCCGATCCACCAGCGCTGACTGGTGGAACGGACGGGTGAGGCTGGCTCTGCCTTTAGATAGGCAGAGCCAGCTGTCAGTCACGCAGCTGGGCGGATCCCGGCACAATTTTCGGGATCAGCTTCAGCTGCGGCGTCTCAGTATACCGCGAGCTACAGCTTGTGGTACACTGAGCCTAGGGTGACGGGAGGACGTTAGTTTGTGTCCTCCCGTTACCCTAAGGAGAACTATGGGGAAAAGACTTAACCCCATAGTTTTCCTTTAAACTGACATTTAAGTAAAAAAAATGTTTCCCTCCCCCCAATGTTAATGTTAGTACTTACTTTAAATGATGTCTCTTATTCCGATCTTCTTCTTTCCTGTCCTTTTCAGCCTTCTCTCCAGCGCTGCGGCGGGTCTCCGATCCAGCGCTGACTCCACTGTTTTGCTGGCACTTCCGATCCCATGGTGTCTGCATGCGGGTGTACGCGTCTATAGACTTACCTTGCGTCTCTCCTCGTCTCCCGGCCGAAAATCTGAACTGCGCATGCGCCGCCCCAAAATGCTTTGCGGCCGCCCGAACAGTTTCGGATTCTCGGACGGGAGTGCGCGGCAAAGACGGGGTAAGTTTAAACCGCTGTTAAAGCGGGTTTAAAAAAAAACAACTTTTTGCATATATCTACTGCTTGTTAGCAGTAGATATTCTGACTCCGATTGTTGTGCCATTGACTTATCCCTTGCTGAGACCTCTAGCCTAGCCTGTATAAGCAGATTCAATCACTGAGGACAATCATTGTTAGATAGCTGAACTCACCAATACCGTTTCATCCACAAGAGTTGCTTTATTCTGTACATCAGACAACAGGATACAGCAGAATGAATGGTTTCAGTATTATGCAGTCAAAAGATAATGCTTTTCCTAGCGTACTGTGCAGAATACATGTGTCCCTGTTACATGTGGCCTGTTAGCTGTGGCCATGACGCAGGAAGTACTGAACTACTGAACTCAGGAAGAAGGGTGGAGCATTACATACAAAGGAAATGTGTCATAGATCAGGGAAAGAAATATAGAAAACATTTGTATTACCACAAAGGGTCACTCGATGGCAGCAAATAACTAACATATAAAACATCCATAGGAAAATGATTTAGGGAAAACAACTATATAAATTCTCATCTACATTAAAACTTTTATGCCCCATTGGAGCGGCACAGTAGATATACAGGTGAAACTCGAATAAGTAGAATATCGTGCAAAGTTCATTTATTTCACTAATGCAACTTAAAAGGTGAAACTAATATATGAGATAGACTCATTACATGCAAAGCAAGATAATTCAAGCCGTGATTTGTCATAATTGTGATGATTATGGCTTACAGCTCATGAAAACCCCAAGAACCCCAAATCCACAACCTCAAAAAAGTAGAATATTACATGCAATCAATAAAACAAGGATTGTACATAGAACAATATCGGACCTCTGAAAAGTACAAGCATGCATATGTACTCAGTACTTGGTTTGGGCCCCTTTTGCAGCACTTACTGCAATTACTTTTGCACGATATTCTAATTATTCGAGTTTCACCTGTATGAAAAAAAAAAGGAGGGTTTAGAAACCCTTTAAGTCAGACCTATACCATTGCAATCAGTAAAACGTATGCTGCCTGCTGATTGGAGAGCTCTGGCTCAGCAGAGGGCGTCAGAGATATCTGCTTCCCCACAGAAAGCAAGGGTCCAACTCTGCTGCATGCTGGCAGGGGACAGGCTGCTGCTTTACAAATAAAACAAACTATAAGACTTTGCACACCTTCTGTGATGCCGCTGGAATGTACTTGGGTAACTCAAACTAACAGTTCAATTGGACTTTAACATAAATGGAGTAAATGTGTCACCACCCCGGGTATGGTAATGTATGGATCCTTCCACCCCAGCAACTGGCTCCAAATGCTGTTTCCTTTCAGCCTCTAGCAAAACAATACCTTCTTCTGTTTACCCCAAGTCACTACATGTTCAGATATGACAATAAAAAAACACTCTCTTGATTGGGATAACATGTCAGGTTGAGACCGATCAACAGAGTTCATTAGAAGTTTACATCGCTTCATTCTTCCAAACAGCCAGCCAAGCGAAACGTACGCACGTGCTGCATTGCATGCATTGGTACAGGCACCATGTAATGCTTTTGCTATTTGTTTATCATGTCAAGGACAGGGAAAGTGTCCCATTCTTTCCACTTGGACTATATGTTACTTGTTAGTTCATGCAGTTATAAGAACTAACCACTGCACATGATATCTAATGTTATCTCTACTTCAGTAAACAATTGAGAACCCAAAAGCACATACAGGTATATTTTACTCAAGCCAATAAACAAGATCAGGGAATAATTGTCATGTTATTCTTCCATCACAGGCCCAACATGCTCTCTCCTAAACGGTGCGCATCAGCATTACACATATAAACAAATAATAATGTAACTGGCTCACAAAGAAATTAAATGCACATGCGCACATGGTATGTCAAAAAACCCCATACACAAGGTTGCCGTAAGAAAAAAAAATCAGGTTATGTATGGTTGGTTATCACTGGATTAGACTTTGAGATTGGCTACCCTAAAAAAGAGGTCTTGGAGGTTCTTTCGGGAGAGTGTAGTTACTCATATATCCTGGACCGATGATATCTGTAGTTTAGCACTAATGTGTGTCTGCAGACTTGGAGTTTCACTATACTATAAATGTGAACTGGGATATTGTTTGGAGATATTTGAAGTTTAGCAGCACCTCATTTGCAAGTACCTGCAGACGTGGAGATTCACTACTCTAAAAAATGATCAGCAGGTGGGCTGGTCTCCCTCTGATCTCAGTTCAGAGAGCCACTATGCCGGCAGTGACTCCGGAGGGGTGGCCTGCACACTTGCACGCAACATACAAACAACTGGGCAGCTCTATAACCATCCGAATGCTTGTATAAAAAAAGATGTAACGCTCACCCCCGAAGGAGCCGCTGAATGATCGGGTCTTCCATAGCCTGTCTAGGGATTATTAAAACACATGACTGACCCAATAGCATTTACCACTTCCAGTGGTTACCGACAGATTGAAGTCCAGACAATAAGCTCCAAGATGATTCTCTTTTATTTCTGAACTCCAGGGAGAGAGGGAAGAGGGTCAGGCACATCCAGCATGAAGGTAGACTCCTAGTAGACTCCTACTTGAAATAGAGCAAAGTAACTGCTACCACCACAGACTTGGACCTTTAAGCCATACCGGCAATCTGTGTGTAGAACTTCTGGGCAAGCAGTTCTGTCAATGTTCTTGTTCAAGTTCAACTCCAACATGAGTGGCTGACCACTGGGCCTACAGGCTCAGGGCCCAGTGTCCAGGCCTAGGCCCCAGGTTTAGGCCTAGCCCATTCTGTCTCTTCAGCAGCAGGCATCCCGCCCCCAGGAAGGCCCTGGGGGAGGGAAGAGAGCGTTGCATCAGCCAAACTCAGCATTTATCTCCTCTCCCAGCATGCAACAGGTGATTCCTGTTCTGGATGTTTCCGAAACCAAAATGCTGATGGATATAAAATACGAATAACGAACCGAATTGAATTTCGGTTCCGAAATCCAAAAAAAACAAAAAATCTGAATCAATCCGTACATAAACAAATTTTTGGGAGGGTTACAGGTCTATGGATGATGCTTGGAACAGACTTGCCAGCAGAGGTAACGAGTCAGTCAGCAGTGAGTGAATTTAGGCTTGGGAAGAAGGCAAATAAAGTGCAGACCAGATGGACCACTTGGTCTTTTTCTGCCGTCTATGTAGCTTGTCTGCAGTGACATCTGCTGGCAGAGATGTGAAAGAGCATTAAGAAGTAGCATTAGCTTAGTTTACAGTTGTGTTTAAGGCCTCATTCACACTGCTAAGAGCCGGCCCATACAGATCGTATGGGCCGCTCCCGGGAAGGACAGGTGCTGCGTGTGATTGTACGCAGCAGCCTGTTCTCCTCTATGGGAGTACGCGGCCGTACGCCGCCCTACGCTCACCCGAACTGCACATCCCTGTGGGTGTCCGTGCTCGTACGCAGATAAGATCCATCCTGTCAGAGTACGAGTATGGACACCAGCACTCACACGGATGTGCTGCTCAGGTGAGCGTACGGACGCATACTCCCATAGAGAAGGACAGGGTGCTGCGTACAATCACTCGCAGCATCTGTCCTTCCCGGGAGCGGCCCGATACGACCGTGCACACCGCATGGATCTGTACAGGCCGGCTCTTAGCAGTGTGAATGAGGCCTAAAGGTGCCCATACACTGTACGATTATCGTACGATAATCTCGGGAAATCCCGCGATCGTACAATAATCGCAAAGTGTATGGGAGGCGTGTGACCGCTTCTACTGAACGATCGCACGTCTTCCGTTGAACAAGCAGGCTAGAAAACCCGCCGAGAATCGTACGATTAGTGGCGTGCTCGTTCGACAACTGCCAAACGGCCCGGTGTGCGCACGCGCACACTGCCTGTTCAGCATTGCTGTCATTGGAAGTGCGCCCCTCAGGGGGGCGGGCTTGCGATGATCGCAAGTACGATCTGCCTGTCCATGATGGACAGATCGTACGTTTCTTTAATTACTTTACAACCCTCGCAAGACAAAAGTCTTGCGAGGGTTGTAAACTGTATGGCCACCTTTAGAGAGAAATAAATAATCCTTGGGTGTAACGAGCAGGATTTATTAACCTCTTGCCGTCCGCCCGTAGTAGAAAAACGGACGGACGGCACTGCTGCATCTGCGGAAATTTTTTTCTGCTCGCGCGCGCCCCCTAGCGGGCACGCACGGGCAGAAAGGGCCCGACAGAATGTCTTGATTAAATTGTTCTGAGAAACGGCTCGTTCACACCATCTGTGTGCGGGCTGCGCTGGCAGTTTTTTCCAACGCAACCCCAACGGTGGTGTGTGCTTAAAAAAAGTATGGCATGCAGATCTTTCTTTTTAAGCGCACCGCAGTGAGACGCGTTACAACCGCTTTGGACAGCGATGAGCCATAGCATTTAATGAAAGGTCACTTGAGACATTTTAATAAAGTTCCAGCAAAAAAACAGAAACAGTGTGATGCGAGGAGGGCAAGTGTGCATGTGTGCAACTTGGGAAGTACATAAGGTACAAGCAAGCACAGGTCACCATAGCCACACTCAGAGCCCCCGTAATGTACAGTCTCTTGTAACTGGAGGAACCAGAAACATCAGTGACACTAAATGTAAAGTACAAATGTCACGCTTTAAAAAAAAAAAGTTGATAAATGTCTGTTTTGGCAACACTGCTTCAGACAAATCAGATCCCAATTCAGGGAAGAATCCCCAACACAGCATTCATCTGTTACATCCACTCATAATGGTGTCTCCAGAGATGAAGGTGAAAACTGCCTCTGGACTGATCAACCATTAAGATTTCCCAGGCATACTGGCCTGACCTTAATAGTGGAGTCCAGTCTGAACTGGGACACAAACTGTAGCCGACAGGGGGCCTGACGCAGAGGGAATACCGGAATAGATAATGAACTGGGGACCTGCTCTGCTTGCCTAACTGAGGAGCCATCTTGAAATGTTGGCCTGTCGCAGAGAGAACACCGGTATAAACCGGTATAAGTGGAAGACCTGCGCACTGGAAACATTTCCAGGATTTGATTTATTCGGCATAAATCTACCAGTGCGTGTTGGCTGACCGGAGAGACTTCCAGGATTTCAAATACCCGGCATGAAATTACCAGCGGCTGTTGATAGTAGAAAATCTACCAAATGGACAGAGAACAGCGGAGCTGAGGAAAACACGTCCACTCTCCTGAGGACACTTGCAAAAACTGAGGCATGATGGTTGTGGGTGTGCTGATCAACTATTTTTGGAGCTAGTGTCCATTTCTCCTGTAGGCGGCAGTATAACCACATTAAGAATTCCAGTAAGAACATTACGGTGCCCCCCATTTGCAAGCACTTGTGATAATCTCATTTCTATGGAGCACAGGAGTAAAAAAAAAAAGATCTCCCTGCCAACAATTCCATTGCATCCAAAACATTGACCAATGTTTATCTGCTCCAAATAGATTTGCAGTCAAATCTTCTCGCTTTTACTTACAACTGTGATCAGGGCCGGATTTCCCACAAGGCCAACCAAAGCCCGGCCTCGGGGCAGCAGGGGTGTGCAATTTCTATCTCCCGATGCCCAGGACATATAGTTCCGGACGCTGGGCGGGTAGTTGTTTTCTACATTTAGCCCTGCTTTGGGCAAGCAGAGCTAAATGTACAGTGGGGAAGCCGCCGCTTGTTTTGTACAAGTGATCTCAGCAATGTCGTCATCGAGATCACTTGTATGCATTGAGGAACCTGACCTTGGGGCATCAGAGAGTAAATCCGGCCCTGACTGTGATATACACTTTAAGAGTATGGTCCCAATCACACCAAGTCCTTGTGTCTAGGCAGTGCAATCCCTGAAAGGAGAACTATGAGGTGAGTGCTTTTCACTCACCTCATTGTTCTAGCCGACCTGTGACAATGAGACTGTCACAGGTCGGCTCAGTAGATCGGGAGGTGAGCGAACACATACCGACATTCGCTTACCTCTCGATTCTGTCACGGCTCTTTGCCGTACAGGGGAGGGGCTGGATTCCCCCCTCCCCGCTCCACCAGTGCTGACTGGCGGAACGGACGGGGGAGGGGTCGGGTACAGCTGGCTCTGCCTCTAAATAGGCAGAGCCAGCTGTCAGTCACGCAGCTGGGCGGATCCCAGCATAATTGTCGGGATCCGCTTCAGCTGCGGCGTCTCAGTATACCGCGAGCAGCAGCTGAGCCTAGGGTGACGGGAGGACGCTAGTTTGTGTCCTCCCGTTACCCTAAGGAGAACTATGGGGAAAAGCCTTAACCCCATAGTTCTCCTTTAACCGTGCACTGCAAAGCACGGTAGGGTTGGCGTAGCACTGAAAATGAATGTCAATGCTCTGATGGTTCAGTTCCGTGTGTTGTGGCCTTTGAACATTATTCTTCTATTTATGTGTTAATATTGTTTAATCCCAAAAACAAAAATGTCATATATTGCAGTGTACAAGTCCTTAGATGTGATGGCTGTATTTGTTTTTTTCTCCTCTATTTTCACCAGCTGATCCTGCCAGCAACACACTTCCTGTCCTAGGCTGACAACACTCACCAGATTTCTGACAGGGTCAATGGATTTTTTTTTTCCGCACTCTTCCGCACAGATATAACAAATTGCGTTGACTGGTATATTTAACAGATCAAATAGCAGCAAATAAGGACAGTTAGTTGTTATGGTTTTTCATACACTTTAATTAGGTGTTATGATTGCTGCATGTGAACCAGCTTGTACAGAGGCCTGTATTCCTCTTTTATAAATGTAGGCTGCTATCCTATAATTAGTGCTATAAATATAAAAGAACAATGATGCACATGGAGGACCGAACTGTAAATTACCATCAGCAGCCAGAACAACAATGTCTCGTCCAACTGCCGTCACATGACTTGTTTCCATGGTGTTCAGTCTTTGCAATCTGTTTAGCTTTTTTGCAAAAAATAAAATCCGGATTATTCAGTAAAACAGGACAGAGCTACAATGGTGGGGTGTCAGGTTTAGCAACCGGAAATTATTATACTGTAGTTCAGTGAAAGGGTCGCTAAACCCTCAAGCTAAAAGCAAGTTTCCTATCCGGTATAACCGATAGACCAGGGGTGCCCATTCGGTCGATCGCGATCTTCCAGTCGATCACAAAGCGAACACTGGTAGATCGCGATCCGCTCACTCACCTGAGCTCCCTCCCACAGTGCTAATGTGGCTGAATGTGTCAGACGCTGCAGACGGGAAGGGGCGGGACACCTCTCCTCGTTTGCAACGTCGGCCACATTTGGTCACACGAGCACCGCGGGAGGACAGGATGGCACATGTGAGAGAAGAGCCAGGAAGCTGCTGCAGTGCAGGTAAGGAAAGACAGCCAGGAGAGAGAAGAGAGAGCAGGGAAAGAGAGAAGAGAGAGAGCATAGAAAGAGAGAAGAGAGAGAGTAGAGAGAGAGAGAGAAGAGACATCAGAAAAAGAGAGAAGGGACAGCAGAGAGAGAGCAGAGACAGCGAGAAGAGAGAGCAGCGAGAGAGAAAAGAGAGAGAAGAGAGAGCAGAGAGAGAGCAGAGAGAGAGAGAGAAGAGACAGCAGAGAGAGAGAGCTGAGACAGCGAAAAGAGAGAGAGAAGAGAGAGAGCAGAGAAAGAGAGAACAAAGAGAAAGAAGAGACATCAGAAAAAGAGAGAAGAGACAGCGGAGAGAGAGAAGAGAGAGCAGAGAGAGAGAAGAGAAATCAGAAAAAGAGAGAAGAGACAGCAGAGAGAGAAGAAACATCAGAGAGAGAGAGAAACAAGGGAAAGAGCGAGCAGAGCGAGAGAGAAGAGAGAGCCAAGAGATAGGGCTGGTTCACACAACAAAGTGCATTGAAGTCAATGGCACCGCAGCCACGCCCCCTGCCCGCATATTAGTGCCTACGTTTCGGTCCAGTGCGATCTGCAAACATTTTTGCAGATCACACCGGAGTGGAAGGGAGGTACTAATGTGCCTGTGTTCCGGGTGCGAGTGATCGTACTGTGGGTTGTGGGCGTGGCTGTAATACCATTGACTTCAATGCACCGCTACGCCCCCTCTCTCCCCTGAACACAGGGAGCCGGCCGGCTTGCATTCCAGAGGTTGAACGTTCTGGAACGCAGACTTTGTGGTGTGAACCAGCCCACAGAGAGAGAGAGTGCGATAGAGAGAGAGAGAGAGGCAGTAGTTCCAGTAACGATTTTAATTTGCTTGTTTTTTAAATAAAGGTGTTTTTTCATTGGTAAATCTCATTGAGCTCGTCATTTGAAAAGTAGATCTCTAGACGTAAAATTGTGGGCACCCCTGCGATAGACTAACCTCAATTTTCATCCAGGGTTTGCGGACCATCTGACTCTGCTCTTCACCGTACTATCCACACAAGAGCTTTCTTGGCATTTCTGGTTTTGAGGTACAAGCAGTGTACTATGGTCATGTGCACTTACTACGTGCCCAGGAATCATTGTGCCTACATACACCAATACACGTGTTAGACTTGTGCGCCGTCAAAAAATGTGTTCTGTTTCGTTTCGTAATATCCGTTATTTCGTATTTCGTAATTCGTAACTGAACTCAATTCGGATTCGTACGAAATACGAATTTTCGTTAGTGGCGGTTATATTTTCGTAACTTTACGAACATTCGTTATGATGAAGTTAAAAAGCAAAATACCTTTGTTAATATTGGAGTGGTAGTTGTTTTTTTTATGCGAAATACGAATTCCATTAACGAATTCCGTATTTTGGACTTAAAAAAAAACTACCATCAACTCCAATATAAAATAAATGTACTTTGCTTTTTACCTTCAATATAACGAATGTTCGTAACGGAACGAAAATACGTCAACGGAATTTCGTATTTACTGCCTGTATTTGTAATGCAACTCTCAGCAGCAGAAGAGAACCTCTGATTGGTCAACCAAAACGAAATACGAATTCCGTTAACGGATTCCGTATTCCCAATTCCGTATTTCGGACTTTAAAAAAAAAACTACCACCATCAACTCCAATATAAATGTACTTTGCTTTTTACCTTCAATATAACGAATGTTTGTAATGGAACGAAAATACGTCAACGGAATTTCGTATTTCCTGCCTGTGTGTGTAACTGTGTATTGTAATGCATCAGCAGCAGCGGATCCGTATCTCGGATTAAAAAAAAATCTTGTCATGTTGTTCAACCTCATTTACAGGGGTAATATTAGTTCCTGTTTCAAAGAAATTCGGATCCGAAATTCGTTAACGGAATTTCGTATTTCGGATATAATTCGGAAACTGCCATTCGGATTTCGGATGCTCCGAAATTCGGAATTTCAGGAAAATTCGTACGAATTTCGATTCGTAACGAAACGAATCGCACATGTCTAACACGTGTCCCCATTAGCAGGGCTGGTACGTGATCCCTCAGGGCTGGTACTCTATCACTCAGGGCTGGTACTCTATCACTCAGTTAGTCCCTAGGCAGTGCTGTGTGTGATGAATGGGCAGATTTCAGAGCTTCCACGTGCCAGCATTGTTGAGGGAATGCACCGAGGAGGGTGGCTATATCCCAAATTCAGCAGTACCATGTAAAGCCACCATGGCCACCCTCACAAAAGAAGTGGATCCGAAAAGTTTTTACATTAATATTTCGGCATGCACTGCACACCATTGCTATTCCAAGGTATCCAGATGAGCACATATGATGGTATAGAATATTATACATTTGAGTGTATTGATATGTTAAAGGAGAACTATGGGGTTAAGGCTTATCCCCATAGTTCTCCTTAGGGTAACGGGAGGGCACAAACCAGCGTCCTCCCGTCACCCTAGGCTCAGTATACCGCGAGCTGTAGATCGCGGTATACCGAGACGCCGCAGCTGAAGCGGATCCCGACAATTGTGCCGGGATCCGCCCAGCTGCCTGACTGACAGCTGGTTCTGCCTATCTAGAGGCAGAGGCAGCTGTACCCGCCCCCTCCCAGTCAGCGCTGGTGGATCGGAGCGGGGGGAATCCAGCCCCTCCCGTCACGGCAAAGAGCCGTGACAGGATCGAGAGGTGAGCGAACGCCGGTATGTGTTCGCTCACCTCCCAATCTATTGAGCCGACCTGTGACAGTCTCATTGTCACAGGTCGGCTAGAACTATGAGGTGAGTGAAAAGCACTCGCCTCATAGTTCTCCTTTAAAAGACTGCTGGTAGGATACCAGGTATATTCACGCTCTGCCCTTCACCGCTGCACTGAAGAGGTCCAATGTATCAGTTGAACCTGATGGGAGTCGTATCTTTTTTCCCATCCCAACTATGTACTTAAAAATGACATCACACATGTACTGCTCTTGCTGTACAACGCTTTTAAATGAAAACAATAATATATTTTTTGAAATTTTTACTTTTTGCTGAGTGTTTCATATTTCGTGTACTGCTAGAGGTGAACTGAATAGCAGCTGGAAATGGCATTCCCTTTTACCATACACCTGTCAGGAGGGGACGATGGGACCACCACTGCTGCTTTCATTCTGGAAATGCAATGCGGCCTGGCTTTGCTTGACTTCTATTCTCCCGAATCACAGACCCGGAGCAAGCATTGAACAAATGACAATCATAATTCCTTATTGGTATACGTTTTTCTTAAAGGAGAACTATGAGATGAGTGCTTTTCACTCACCTCATAGTTCTAGCCGACCGGTGACAATGAGACTGTCACAGGTCGGCTCAGTAGATCGAGAGGCGAGGGAACACATACCGGGTTCACTCACCTCTTGATCCTGTCACGGCTCTCTGCCGTGACAGGGGGAGGGGCTGGATTCCTCCCCGATCCGCCAGCGCTGACTGGCGGAACAGACGGGGGAGGGGGCGGGTACAGCTGGCTCTGCCTCTAGATAGGCAGAGGCAGCTGTCACTTACGCAGCTGGGCGGATCCCATCATCTACGTCGGGATCCGCTGCGGCGTCTCAGTATACCGCGAGCTGTAGCTCGTCGTATACTGAGCCTAGGGTAACGGAAGAACGCTAGTTTGTATCCTCCCGTTATCCCAAGGAGAACTATGGGGGGAAACACTGACCCCATAGTTCGCCTTTAAAACAGGTCTACCTTTTCTTGTGCATTGATATGCATTCTGCACTACATTGTTGGCTTCTGCCAGCAAATGAAATGTTGAGTAAGGGTAAAAAAAACTGCACTGGAAACACAGTAAACCACATGTTGCATGCATTGCCATCAATAGGTCGGACCGCCTGGAGACTAGGGATTAGGAAAGTATCCGATTGTGTCCAATAGGTAGTACAACAAGCACTGACTTGCTAAACAAAGCAGGCCTGCGCTTTTTTGGTCCATGCAGCACTCAGATGTGAACTAGCACCAATGAAAGTAGCAAAGCTGTGCACCTGTGCTGACACTTGTTTAAAGGCAAGTGTTAAACCACAATGGTTTCATCGGGTCCTTAAAAAGCAACAAGAGCCAAACATTTTTGGATAGAGTAGGGAAGGACGAGAGCTCTGTCAGGTTTTTATTGACATCTTCATCCCTGTTGGGGAGATTAGCCCTCGCATGTTTTCCCCATAACCCACAGACAGAGAGAGAAATCCAGACGTTGACCGTCACCGTAACAGAATGCGGGTGGAAATCTCACACTGGGGACCGCTGCCAAAGGGGCGATTTGTACTCTGGAACGGTTCTCTTTGCCAGAAAGACATTGAAGGGAATTTATCAAAACTGGAGCAGCTGTGCATGACAACCAATCAGAGCGTCTCTCTCATTTTAAAATCTTAACTGAACAAACTGAAGAGAGCTGATTGGTTGCCAGGCACATCTGCTCCAGATTTTGATAAATCCCCCTCAATCGTTATATCATATCTTCCCTTTCTGTATTGCTGAGAACTACTCCATTGAAGTCAATCTGCATGCTCATCGTACTTTGAAAGGAGGCCCCAGCTCCCGATCAGGTTTAACTGATCTAACTTTATCCCAAATCTGGACCCTGTGTTATGTAAAGATTGATCAATGGCAAAAAGAAGGCATGTGGGTTGGCCAATCATGGCCTGCAAAAGGAAGCCGTTGACATTTGCATAAGAGCGGCATGGTTTTGGCAATATTTGGATGTTGTGAAGATTAAACAATTGAAGAGATAGGTCACCAGCACTCAAAGAGTTTAAAAATGAATAAGTCCTTTAGTGAAGATTAAACAAACATGCTGCTTCGTGGCTCTGGCGTCACAAGTTGACTTTAACTTATAACTGTTCGTAAATGACAAGAAACCCAGAAACCTTTCTTTGATGTTATAAAAGCAAGCAGCGTCGTGCTGTAAGGACAACTGTGTTAATCACAAGACAAGCGCAAAAGAATAACATCCTTAGGAAGGTAAAACAATTTACATATCTGTACTGTGTACGGTTTGCAAATCCTTTACAGTTGAACTCTAGGCAAAGATTGTAAGTTCCTTGGAGAACTATGAGGAGAGGGATTTTCACTCATCCTCATAGTTCGAGCCGACGTGTGACACTGAAGCTGTCGCAGGTCGGCTCAATAGATCGGGAAGTGAGCGATCACATACCGTCACTCACTTATTTCTCTAACATCTCCCGGCTCCCCACAGGGATTCCCCCCCTCCCCAGTGCTGATTGGAGGAACGGACAGGGGAAGGGGCGGGCACAGTTGGCCCTGCCTCTAGATAGGCAGAGCCCGCTGTCACTCACACAGCTGGGTGGATCTCGGCAGCATTGTCGTGATCCGTCCCAGCTGCGGCGGCCTCAGTATACTGTGAGGTGTTGCTCGCTATATACTGAGCTTTGGGTCACGGGAGGATGCTAGTTTATGTCCTCCCGTCACCCTTAAGAGAACTATGGGGAAAACAATTGACCTCATAGTTCTCTTTTTAAAATATTTGCACAGTGATATACTGATGGTGTAACGCTGATTTAGGCCTCTTTCACATGGTCCAATCAGGTGGTCCCCATTGTGTCCGTGCAGTTTTTTTTTCCTGCATCTTGCAATGGAGGGGAAAAAAAAAACCTGACATTCCTGGACCCATGTTAGTGTATGGGCAGTGGGATGTAAACAGAGCTGTCCGTTTAGATCCGCCTGCTCATACACTAACATGGGTTACCCCCTGATTCGGCAGTCAGCGCCGGTGAAATGGATCTTTGATCCATTTGTTTTTCTGGACCTGGCCAGGGCTGGGGCAACCGCATGTAGATGGACACCCATTCGTTTAGATCTGGCTGCCATAGACTAACATTAGGCTTCAGAGATCTGGACCATTTGACTGACAGGTGGACCTGATCGGAAAGCCTGCGCGGAAGAGGCTTTAGGTATTAAACCTCCAGTGCTAATCTCCTAAAATAATCTGATCTATAGGATATTAGGAGGATAGCTTTGTGGGAGGGACCATCTCACTGCTAGCATGGATACTGGGAGGGAAGGTGAGTTCCAGGGGGCAGGACATGGAAAGACCCCAAACAATAGTTGCATCCCATGTGAAAGTGAAACTTCCGCTCTATATAGGATTCAATTATTGTGTCTCATAGCTCAACATCATCCTTTTCCATTAGTCCGTAGCTGTCCCTTTACAGGCAAAATGCTAGAGAAGAAAATAAAGAAAAACAGAACTCAGACAAACAAAATGGCACCAGGACAGAAGAGGTTTAACAAAGTATATTCATTTACTTCTTCTCTGAAGAAAAGTGTGACAAGAACAGTGAAATGGCTTTGCAATTATGAAGAAAGCAAAACAAAACATCACTATATGATCTTCCAAACAAACACATTTCGCTTGGTTGCATTTTTTCATTTTACTTAAACCAAAATTCCGTTCTCTTTCCCGTCGAACCCCCCCAACACATCACCTTGATAATGCACTGAACAACATCATAGCAAAGTGGGACGTGTACCGTAGCTGGAGCATCTGTAACATTACAAATCAAATCCATTACATTAGTTGTAGGGTTCTTTTTAATAACTTTAATTTAGAATAAGGCAAAGCTTGGATTCCATTCCCCCTCCCCGATCTAACCATGGTTCTGCAATGCCCCCAGCCTCCCAAATCTCCATTGGAGTTCACAGATTATAAAATCCATCCCCCCTCTAGTGATCCCTACATCAAACTATATTGGGAAAGGGCAGATTCCTGATGATACTGAGGTTGCACTTAAAGACCAGACGGGATCCTGTCACACCATCAGGAGTGCGTTCCAGTGTGTTTGGCCTCTGGAACGCAACCTGGCCAGCTCAGTTTTTTGGGGGGGTGGGAGGGGGTGTAGTGGTGCACTGAACGCAATGGCACTGCAGCCACGCCCCCTGCCCGCGATGTGAGCGCCGGCACCCGAACGCGTGGCACATTAGTGCCTGCGTTCCGGTCCAGTGCAATCTGCAGAAAAATAGTGTGTGCAGCACTAGGCTGAACGCACTCCTGATGGTGTGACTGGGCCCTAAAGATGGCCAAACAGTAGACCTTTGTTTGTAAAAAATCATCACTCGATTTTCTAATAGGTAATGCGGTCAAATCAACAATCGTTTGAGACCACAGTGACAAAAAAAAGTAGAAACAGGATGGAAAAAGTTTCTCGCACAATTCCAATTCTAACAGTGAACGTGGTTTTCATTCAGGAAACTCCATTCATTCCAAAATCAAATGTGAAAATCTAACGTGATTTTGAACAACGTTCGCCAAGTCTATAATGACACAATGAGATTTTTCATATGAACATCCGTATGAAAATCTAGCAGTGTATGGCCAGCTTAAGGCTCTGCAAATCAGCCAATAGGGATCAGTTCGATTTGGTAACCCCGGTTCAGTTTGGGATAAAGTGGGGAAGCATTGGAGTCCATGTCCAGTTGTGACTGCGAGATTTCCCCTTGCAGTAGGTGACAATGTCATTTTACCAGGAGTGTCATAAACCGATTGTTTAGGAGAGCAGGGAAGGGTTTGAACCCCGGAAAGCGTTTTATTTCTATCAGTCCCTGGAGCAGATTTTCCCTCTTTTCCTGACTTATGAAATGGGAGTCACTGGGACAGAAGTGAGGGCAAAGCTCTGTCATGGAGATGTGATAGCAGTTAAAACCTGCCAGGGGTTCATATGCTTCCCCACTCTTCAAAACTAAAAACTCTTACACGTTAACAAAAACTGCAATAATGTGCCGGCCACAGCAAGCAGATGTCAGTTATCACTTCTAAACCTGTAGAGAATAAAAGGGACGGCTGGCATTGGATGGCTCCTGTAGACAGCACAGGCACTTTCTCTATATACACCCATTATGCAATAGTCATTGTGGCTATGAAACAAACGCATGAGGCAGTTTTAAAAAAATGACACATTGGTGTCCATTGCATAAGGCAAAGACATGAGAAGCAAGTCATGAATCACTGATGGACAAGCTAATCTAACAGTGTTCAGGGAAATCGGAATTTGTTGATCCGTATGTGTATGTGTCAGTATGTGTGGACCCGGAGAATGCTTCATTGCCATTCATGGAGGGAGATTCGCATCGTTAGATCTTTTGGCTAGCTGGTAAGCCAGGGAAAAAAAAAAACATAATTGGTAATGTCTCATCTCTGAAGAGATGAACCTGTGGCAACTACAGTCCAATTTCAGCACACTGTATTCATATATGTGAAAGATGAATTCTGATTGGTTGTTATAGGTTAATAAAGTTTGCTCTTTGCACCATCTTAATTACTAAATTTGCTAGATTATGTATCATAACCCATGACTGCTACACAGTATAGGTGAGAACTGTTAACACAGATTCAGGGCCAATTCACACTAAACTTTGCCCAACGCAGTGCCAATGCGCCAATCTCAGCACATCGCACGGTGTACTTTTGTTTTTGGTAGAACTTTATTGAAATGTCACAAATTACATTCAGTTCTAGAGTGTGGAAGGCGGTTGTTCCGCGTCACATCCAGCTTCACTGAAAAAAAGTACATCACGTCGTACTTTTTTCTTCAGCACACACCACCGCGTTCCCATTGCAACATGGTGGTGTGAACCCAGCCCGTCAGTGACAAGGCAAATTGCCTTGTCTTGCATTGGGGTGACGCTGGAAACAATTGGCAGCGCAGCCCCAGAGCATGTTGTGTGAATGGGCCCTTAGGGTGAAGTTGGGTAGAAACCTTCTTTAAGTGTCACCCATCATGCTGTCAGATTAGCGTAGCAGCAAACTGTCCTAAAGGTGTGGGGAATAGTATTTTAGTACAGATGTCCCTGGAGCTGTCACTGTAACCACCAGTCAGCATTCATTAGAAATTGCCAGACGTGAACCAAAAAACACCCCCCTGACCCCATCCTTTTTAAAAATAAGAATTTATAAAAGTTTCCCAATGAAATATTCTTAACTTACCAAGCACTTAACATTTTAAGAGCCACAACACCGATGTACTGATATGC
Source organism: Nanorana parkeri (assembly GCF_000935625.1). Classification (NCBI taxonomy): domain Eukaryota; kingdom Metazoa; phylum Chordata; class Amphibia; order Anura; family Dicroglossidae; genus Nanorana; species Nanorana parkeri. The sequence goes on from NW_017306834.1 coordinate 119,632, forward strand.
AGTCCGTGTTTAACGCCTAAACCATACTATGCAAGTCCATCTGCAAAAATGTAACTTGCTTAGTGTCCTTGGCACCCGGCAGACCTGCCAACAAAGTCCTTATAGAAGTTGCCATCATTCGCCTATACTACCCAGATTCTGACCTCTAAAAGTGAATGCTACCTGATAAAATACAGGCCAGTGTTCTCACTGCTTCAAACCCGGCCCTCTGCGGCCCTACTGCAACTCTGACCACATACAGTTTCCACATATGATAGGCATGAGACAAGAATCCTACCCAGAAACTTAACAAGTCCGGGTAGAAGGGAAACTATAAAATGTACATTAAAGTGACACTAAACTCAGGATTGAAATCTTAAAAATACGTTCAAGTACTCTAAAAACTAAAAAAAATGTATCCTATTTGTGTATCACTCGGCTGTAGATCCTCAAATCATCTCTGAATTGGTGCTGACATTGTCCTTCCTTCTGGAGGGTGGCTACTTTTGTTCCCCATGGTCCCTGTGTGTGTTGTACAGTAGTCACCGCTCCAAGCTCACTCCTGTGATGGACTACAATCTCATGTTTAGATTATTAATTTGTATTGAGATTGTAGTCCATCACGGGAGCAATGACTACTTTACAACACACACAGGGACCATGGGGAACAAAAGTAGCCACCCTCCAGAAGGAAGGACAATGTCAGCACCAATTCAGAGATGATTTGAAGATCTACAGCCGAGTGATACACAAATAGCACATTTTTAATAGTTGAGGTGCTGGAATGTATTTTTAAGATTTAACTCCTGAGTTTAGTGTCACTTTAAGGTAAAACTGATGGACTGACTTCCAAATGGTGGCAATGTTTCCTGGATGGTATTGACCGAATTAAACTGCAAGAGCATTATCAGAGACCCAGCATGCTTTAGCACGCCACGTCTCCTCCCCTTTCCATCACTGCAACCCCCGTGAAAGCCTCTTTACCATTTGACACTTCCCAGAATGTCTTACCCTGTGTGCCGTGGTTCCATCCTCCAATATTACTGCTGAATCCTGTAGTGACAAAGCAGTCGCTGGAAGGAACCAGAGATATCTGACACTCCTGGAAGTGCAGAACTCCAAAGGGGGCTTACAGAGGCTGCAGTACCAGAAAGGAGATAAGGCCGCCGGCGAGTGCACTGTGTCTCCTAGTGCAGGGAAATGGCCTTTTTCTCTTTGGGAACCTGACAGGGTTTCATTAACTACTTTAGATGCATCAGTCCTTATATAGATAGATATATATATCTATAGATATATATACACATATAGATATAGATAGTAAAAAAATTATGTCCCGACATCCTTGTAGAAAAGTGAGCTCTGAAGGCTTGAGTAAACGGAAATAGTAGTGTAGTAAATAAGACAAACATCTATGTTACCGGTGGACATACAGCTATTTTGTAACCATAATGAACGGGGGGGGGGGGGGGGGGGAATAAAAATCTGTTTGGTACTTGGTTTTGAAGTTTTGCAAAAAAAAAAAACCTCAGCAGACTTAACATTACAATTCCAAACAAAGAGCACAAAATTGAACAAAGGTACGAGTAAAACACTGGTTACCGGCCGCTGCAAACCTCCGTTCGGTGACGCCGGTTTGCAGAGCCGTAATAGAAAAAAACACAACAGAGATTCTGCTCTCCCGCAAACAATTACACTCGGCAACCCAGCAGGCAGTAAAATCTACAAAACGTGAAAGTTTTCTCAAGTGAAAAAGAAGTGAAGGTAAAAGATCTGTAAATCTGTACTTTTTAGGGCTGGTTTACATTAGATTCATTTCTAAATACATTGATTTCTGTGCAAAACACACAAACGTTTAACATGGTTAAAGGGTTTCGTACTTCTATGCAGGAATTTCAGAGGCCAGGCTATGTCACAAGATGTTAAATGACCAGAAGTAACCTCGGAGGTGCTTAGTGGAGGATTGTGTATGTGAAAATGAACTTGAAAAGAACTGTATGCAGAGGCTCTGGATATTGAAGTCTATGGAAAGCCAGTGCACAGCGGGTAGGAAAGCAGCTGGGGTGAGAATTAGTGCAAATTCGCTTGGCTGGGTTACAGATAGCTTAGGACAAGGCAAACCAAATGTTGGCCCTCCAGCTGTGGTGAAACAAATCCCATCATGCATCTGCTTCTCGAAGTCATGCACATGGAGTCTTGCAATGCCTCATGGGATTTATAGATTTACCGCCTCTGGAGGGCCGAAGTTTGCCAAGCCCTGGTTCAGGCAAGCAGCTCTCCTTTAAGGTAAACCCTGTCCCTCACCTAAAAAACTGTAAATGGCAATAGAAGAGCCATTATATTCACTTCACTGGTGAACCGTGTCTCCTACCTTCCATCTGTTACAGCACTGCAGTCTCTAGGGACATTGGATACCTGTGCCCCTGCCACGTGCTGTGGTTTTAATTTTGGGACCTGCAGTTCATTGTTGTGTAGTGACAAAGGGGTTGGAGGACTAAAGGCATCCAACACTCCCAGAAAAGCTGATTGCTGAACAGTCTGTCTGCAGAGCTGGAATGAAGAGAAGGTAGGAGACACACGGCACAGGACAGGCGAGTATAAGAGCTCTCCTGGTGCAGGGAACGGTCATTCAGATTTTTATTTTTAGGCAACTGACTGGGTCACACTAAGAGTACAAGAATTTGGAGCAAAAATGTTTAAAGTGACACTAAACTCAGAAGTTAAATCTTAAAAATACATCCAAATACCTTAACTATGAACAAAAATGTATCTTATTTGTGTATCACTCGGCTGTAGATCCTCAAATCATCTCTGAATTGGTGCCGACACTGTCCTTCCTTCTGGAAGGGGCTACTTTTGTTCCCAATGGTCCCTGTGTGTGTTGGAAAGTTGTCACCACATTACAACACACACAGGGACCATGGGGAACAAAAGTAGCCCCCCTCCAGAAGGAAGGACAGTGGCAGCACCAATTCAGAGACGATTTGAGGATCTACAGCCGAGTGATACACAAATAAGATACATTATTGTTAATACTTCGGGTACTTGAATGTATTTTGTAAGATGTAACTTCCGAGCTTAGTGCCACTTTCATTTCACCTGACAATTGTGACAGAGATTTTTCTCAATCAAAAATCATTTTAAATGGGATCAATGTCAGCTGGAATTCAAGCCGTATAGATTGCAAGCCTTAACCCCAAAGCTAGAGTTGATGTAGATTTTATCAGCTCGGCATGACAAAGATTGGGATTGATTTACTAAAGTAATAGGGGCTGTTCACTTGGCAAAAGTAAATATCCCCAAATAAGAGGAAATGTTTTAGTAAACTAACCCCATTCATTTTCATTCCAAGTAAAATACAGCATTAAAAATGGCAGCATCACATAAAACCAAATGTTTGGTCCTATACGCAGTGGTCATCCGCCAACTGTCCTCCTGTGTTGTCACCGTCACATGTGCCGCCTGGTGGACACTACAAGAGGCTGTTCATACACACATTGCGCAGGCATGGCTCACAGGAAGCCAATATAGAGCAATAATGTGCAGCCTCTGCTGGAGTTCCTCTGCTGGATCTATGTAGACAGGATATGGATGGAAAACAGCAACAAGATGATATAAGGAGTAACAAGGAACTTAAGGGAAAAAATACCGGTCAGCTGTTTATACTATGCATCATTTTAGCAAAGAAGATGTCACCCAATTCGGACTTAGTTTCATGACAAGAATCTCCGACAAATAAACATTTTGTGATCCCGATGTTTGCCGATACTAGCGGCTCCATCCGCAGTCACTGCGAGCAGCCCCCTATTATATGGGACATTCGGTAAGGAGTGCGACAAGCCAGTTGAATTGTGGCAATTCGGACTTAAACACACTTTAAAAAAGCAGGTTTTTGTCTTATCGGACATCAGCACAAAACATGAAATCCTCTCATGTGACTGAAGTAAAAAAAAAAAAAAAAAGAGTTTTTGTCGAGTTTTAAAGTGCAAAAAAAGGGGCTAGTAACTACTGTGAATGAGCCCCGTGTAGGGTGGTGGTGCTGGGGAGGGGGGGTAATTAGGATGTACAGTATAATATTCAGAATAGAAAATGCAATACGTTTATATAAAGCTGCACAGAATTATCACAGAGCAGGTCGATGGATGACGTTCCATCTGGCATAGCTCTTTTTTTTCCATCAGACAAAAAAAAAAAAGAATAAAATAAAAGTTTGGTCGCTCCAAGCTAAAAAGCTCATTACATGTCAAAGGACACGGGCAGCAAAATCTAGTTTTATATTACTAAAACAGAGTTATGAAAGGCAAACGAAACAAAAAAGGAAAAAACAGAACTAGTGGTCACCGTTGTTTGTTATAATAGACCTCCCTGTCTCGCACAAAATAGGGTCTAAGAACGCACAGAAAAAGGAAGAGAAACAGAAAAAAAAAATTGAATAATTACGTCAGTAAAAATGTATTAAAATCTGAATTGTACAAGCTGTGTGCTGCCCACGTCTCTCGAGTTGTATTTACAGCATAGTCCTCTGTCTGCAGTGTGGCTACTTTGGCACAGCATGCAAATTTGCTGCTCCTTCACTGCAGAGACCATCGTGCTTCTTCTGTTAACGCTACTCCATCGTTTTCAGAAGAGAGGATTCCCAAGCCTTTCACAGGAACACTGGATGGACGCCCATGTCATTTGTCAAAATGGAATCTCCAGCCTGCAAATAAATAAAATATAGATCAGTATTTGATTTGTTCAGTTTAAATCAAAGCTCACTCCCCAGCAGCATATACTCAACCGCTCCTTTGCATTCCTGTAGGGTAGTCTACAATGAGGAAACCAGAGACTTTTGTCTCAGGCAGCGCCTCTTTCAGTCCCATGGGGGAAGCAAGCAGAGCGGCATTTTGGCAGCCCAGTATGCCTGCCTGCCACCCCCTGCATTAGTACAGATGAACATTGCTATGCTGAGCACTGCTGGGGCTGCCCGCCATATTGCTTCAAGGCAGCCTCTGCCTTCAGTGCAAAATGTGAAGAGGGCAGCCTTACACAGGGAACAGGTCGGCATGCCCTTCCTCCTCAGTAATGCCGCCCCTGCACTTTGTGCCAGAAAAAGTGGAGACACCGGGGAGCAGAGGAGGCTGCAGGCAGGAATGCCAGCAAATTGTCTGCCCAGAAAAGAAAGACTGGTTATACGAGAAAGTGTGCGTGTATTTGTATCCAAGGTTTGTTTTTTGTATGTATGTATGTGTACGGAGAGTGGCAAGACTGGTACAAGACAACGGAAGGGCAACAGCGCAGTGTCAGATTCCTCGCATAACCTTTCAACATCTCGTGGCCCAACGAAGTACTGATGGGGTGGTCATAATAATCTGGCCACTCGGTGTATATGAGAGAGAGCGAGATATGAGAGAGAGCGAGATATGAGAGAGAGCGAGATATGAGAGAGAGCGAGATATGAGAGAGAGCGAGATATGTATGTATGTGTACATAACACTACCCTGCACTCTGAGGGTTAGATTCACCTAAACCCAGCAGTGTATACATTACATAAACTTGACCTCTACACTATATATGATACATACCCCTGAACTCTGCATGTTACCTACACCTGACCCTTGCACTGTGTATACACCCGACTCCACCACTTTGTACATTACATACACCTGACCTCTACAGTATATATAATACATACTCCTGACCCCTGCACTGTGTACATTACCTACACCCAACTCCAGTATGGTGTATATTGCATATACCTAACCTCCTCACTATATATAATATACTCCTGACCCCTGAACTCTGCAAATTACCTACACCTGACCACCACTGTGTACATTACATATACCTAACCTCTATGCACTATATGATATATACTCTTGACCCCTGAACATTACACACTCTGAAGCCCGGTTTGGCACTTTGGCATTCCATTAATGCACCTCATGCACATGCATTGGTGCACGTTCACGCAACATGTCAGAAGCACGTTGTGCTTGCCCAAAAAGCGGCCAGGAAAACGTGTATTTTGGAGATGTGGTCAAAAAACACAGGAAGCTTACAGCTGAAAATGTTGCATGAGCTTCTTTGCTGCAGTTGTCATGCGGGCGGCAGCCCATTGAAATGAATGAGCTGACGTGCGGCAAAACTGCTCATGAACACTTATTCACGGATCGCCACATGTAAACTGGGCCTCAGCCTTGCACTCCATATGTTACATACGCCTGATCTGTACTATAATGTGCATTGCACAGTCCTGGCCGCTACACTCTATATTCGGTTTACAACATTACAGCTCACATATAGCTGACCTCTATATTTTATGTTGTGTGTAACATGGTTCTCACTAAAGTGTTTATTTTCTATTTCCTTTGCTGTGTAATTTGTAAATGGTTAATAAGGTTTTTCTTTAAGGTAAGCGCAGACATATTGTATTCTACTGGTTCATATTCTCTTTTTTTTTTTTATTAAAATCATCGCTTGAGTGTTTATGTGGCTGTGAGACTCTCGCTCATGGCACAGTAAAGCTGGCCATACACTTAATTCAGCATGGATGGGGGAATCTCCCCTGTCGGCTCTGTATGCGGACAGTTCCCACTCACCACTGTCAGAATATATGAACAGTATATACAAACAGAAGCTGATTGGTTGTAGTTTTTTTGTTGGGCTGTCAAATTTTTGCCCACCTCCTTGGACAAAAGTCTTCTGAAAAATCAGCTTTTGTTGAATGGAGAGCTGTATCATTTTGCCTCATTCGCTAGATGTCCCTTCTCTTTCCCAGAGGAATGCTTGGAAGGAATGAAACCATTCTCCCTTTTTCTCACACTCACTGACTGACTTTATCAATGTAAAGGAAGATTACTGGTTGTAGGTATTGTTAACATTATTTGTTTGTCATTTGAGTACAAACTCATCAATCTCAGGCTGGAATGATTGCTCCAAGGCCTCGTTCACATGATGTGGTTTTCTCCGAAGCAGGATTCGTGCAAAGGATTTCTGGCAGGTTCACACCATTTTCCAGACCAGATCTTGTCTGAAAAATGGTGTGAACCTGCTCGCAGGTCCAGTGCATTCCAGACCAGACAAATACATGTGGAGTATTTTTCTGGTCTGGAATGCACACGCGCTGGTGTGAGAAGAGGACAGAAATAGCATAGGGATACATTAGGATGCATTTTGGGTCCGGAAACAATCTGGTCTGGAGATGATCTGGATGTGGTGTGAATGGGCCCTTCCAGGTGGCTCCAGACAGCTGTAGAAAGTAATGACAGGCCAACAGCCACAGCTGTCCCTGTGTTCTGATATAAATCGAACATGGAGCCATTACAGCCAGCTAGAGACAGATGACCGCCTCTGGATGCAAGCAGCACGATTTTAAATGGCTAGGAACACCCCTGCGGATCTGAATGGAACATCCATCGAGCCTTGGCTTACATGGGGCTTTCCTTACGTTTCCTGCAGTTAAGCAGAGCAGCAGTGGAGTGAACGGTAAGTATATATCTCTGTGTAGGTCTACAATACAGTGAACCGGTTCATTTGGAAGCCATGTATAATTTAAACCTTATTAGATAACATTTTTGAGTTGTCATGAGAGCAAGAGGCGAGGGGGATAAAATTCCCCTCACTTCAGAGAAATTTCCTCTGACTTACTTTCAAAGACCAGAACTGAAATCTTCCCAGCAGGGCAGAGACCGAAACAAATGGCCTGGCAGGAGTTTTAGTATCCTTCCAATCTATCTTGGCTCTTTGGCTATACAAGCAATTTAATGGAAGTAGAAATTTGCCATCTTTAAAGAATTCAGCCTAAACTCCAATTAATATTCTCAAACAAATCCGTGCTCCTATTCCTAAAAAGACGAACCCTCTACAGCAGCTGTGCAAAAAAGACAAATAGCCTTTCCAAAAATGTTCTCTACAAAGTGCTTAGCGCTGATCATTCTGTAGAGTAAAAGTAGAGTCCAATTAAAGCTTTTTATATTTGGTTTTTGTTTTGAACAAACTGAGAAAGAATTGAAGTCTATATAAAACAAATGAGCAACCGAGTTATTTCATTGGATATCATATACAAATATTGGCAGGTACTCGCTATAAAAACATATACATGAAAAACAAAAGAAAAAGAGCTGCATGTACACTATCGGGGAGAGAGAGCGAGAGATATGAGAGAGAGCGCGAGATATGAGAGAGCGCGAGATATATTGGAGAGCGAGATATATTGGAGAGATAGAGAGAGAGATATATGAGAGAGAGAGAGAGAGAGAGAGAGAGAGAGAGAGAGAGATATGAGAGAGAGCGAGATACACTGAGTGGCCAGATTATTATAGCTAATTACCTGATGTTTTGTAGGCAATTAGCTATAATTAGCTATAATTTCGCGCTGAAGTTGCTAGAGGGCCAGACCATTATAAATAGGGAAGCAGGTTGTTTACCACGACAGTAGAAGTGATTTGTTTCTGAAGATACGGGGAAACAACGCGATTTAACAGCCTTTGAACGCGGGATGATTGTTGGCGCTCGGAGCCATGGAGCGAGTATCAGCAAAACAGCAGAATTCGTTAAATGTTCAAGAGGGGCTCATTGTTAAAGTGTTTAAAGACCGGACTGTCAGCCTAAAATCTGGGTCTGAACGTGCGAATTGTGGCCGTCAGCGACTGGTCAATGTTAAGGCAGAACGGAGAGTGGCAAGACTGGTACAAGACAACGGAAGGGCAACAGCGCAGTGTCAGATTCCTCGCATAACCTTTCAACATCTCGTGGCCCAACGAAGTACTGATGGGGTGGTCATAATAATCTGGCCACTCGGTGTATATGAGAGAGAGCGAGATATGAGAGAGAGCGAGATATGAGAGAGAGCGAGATATGAGAGAGAGCGAGATATGAGAGAGAGCGAGATATGAGAGAGAGCGAGATATGAGAGAGAGAGATATGAGAGAGAGCGAGATATGAGAGAGAGCGAGAGAGAGAGAGAGAGAGCGAGATATGAGAGAGAGCGAGATATGAGAGAGAGCGAGAGAGAGAGAGAGAGAGACACTCTAGTGTATGTATTTCACTTCCTTGTATATAGTGTTGGGTATTTGACACACACATGGAGAGACTTTTAGTAATTTACAATTTTGATTGATTTTGCAACAAACTAATGAAATACTGAACTGTTATAATAGATTCATCAGAAGACCGCAGTGTACTTTTAGCTGTTCCTTCTACTTTTGTTTTCGATATAAAGGATTGAGGTCTCTGCTAGTTTATTCAAATTACTTCCTGTTAAATATCGCTGGGACAGGAAGTGAGGGATAACCCTTGTACTAAGGACAATCAGAGCCTTTACTGAAATATACTCAGTCAGCCCAGTGTAGGTTTTTACAAGGATTAATGTCCTTATCTACCAAACTAGAGTGAGGAAGGGTTAAGAAGGACATGAAGAGGGGAGTTTATCAAAACTGGAGCAGTTGCCCATGGCAACCAATCAGAGCTTCTCTTTTCAGTTTTTTGAGTTAAGATTTGAAAATCAAAGAGAGAAGCCGATTGGTTGCTGTGCACAGCTGCTCCACATTTTGTCTGCTCCAATTGTGATAAATTCCCTTCACAATGTGTGAATTCCATTTGGGTCTTGATGAACTGGCCGAAATTCGCGCAGTGGGTGCCGCTGTTGGCCAGCGTCCCTCCATCAGTGGAACGAAGGAGCCGGTTGGAAAATCTTCGAACAGAGCGGGCAGCCAATGAGCTGCCCGGTCTGTTCGGGTATTCTGACAAGCTGTAGACTCCTTGCTAAATGCTCATAAGCGTTAGAGGAATCTGTTACATTTTCTTTGTTCAGCCGGTAGGTAGGCGTACGGCCAACTAACATAACTCACGGAAGAGAGCACACCCTAACCCAGATACTAGAGGACGACATCATGACAAAGACATTGAGGTTGTTTCACTAAAACAATAGGCGCTTGTTCCCTTAGCAAATAGTAAAAAAGGAAATATTAGAAAATAAGGTGCTGGGGTTCTGCTTTTAGTCCCCATGTCTGCACATCTGCTATAGCCTTTACAAGGGGGGGTCTAACGCCTCTTGATCAATTGTTATCCACTTGAGTACCAACCTTGTGTACCAACCTGTATATACCCCTTCATTACACCCCCCACGCCGATGTACATGCAAAAAAAATAAAATAAATGGCACTCCTACAATACATTTTCTTTTTTTCACACTACAGTGTTGCGGAGGTGCTTATTGAGAAGAATGCTGAAAGAGGATGGACTGGGTAAATTTGGAAGTACGGGAAGGTAAGACTCTGGCTTTTCAGTTTCAAGAGTTAAAAGACTTAAAGTGACACCAAACTCAGAAGTTAAATCTTAAAAATACATTCAAGTACCTTAACTATTAACAAAAATAGCACCAATTCAGAGATGATTTGAGGATCTACAGCCGAGTGATACACAAATAAGATACATTTTTATTAATAGTTAAAAGGTACTTGAATGCATTTTTAAGATTTAAATCCTGAGTTTAGTGTCACTTATACTTATAGTTTCCCTTCTAGCCGGACAATAAGTGTAAAAAATATATATTTTTTACACTTATTGTGATTACTATTACATAGGGGGATATAATTCCCCTATATAATAGCACAGGTACACTGACAGGTCCTGTTTATGGAGACATTATGGGTCCCTAGGACCCCTAATGTCATCTGGGGACCCCAAAAGAAGCTGATGAAGCAGAGATCTGCTTCATCAGCTTCTTCTCTCTGGCTATAGCAGCCAGATGACTGACAGGTGAATGCGGAAGTGATGTAATACACATTACTTCGGCATTCACAGCACGTCCGTCCGTTTTTTCTTAACAGACAGACGGCAGGAGGTTATGCAAGTTCATTTGGTTTTATTTGTTGACATTTATTAAACCTTTTTTACATGATGAGCTTTCTCTGCGTTTATATGTTGGTATACGGAGGAGGAAGCGGAGTCGGAAAGGAGGGTTAATCATTTGGGATTGGAAGACTTTAAAAACTTCTTCTATGAACGGTCTGAGGCCCTTTCCCTTTGCAGAGTGATCATCATCATTGCACTGAAGCGCTATTTGACCTTAGTATGGTAAATACAGGTTGACATTTCATCTGGTGAGTGCAATGTTGTGAGGGGATCACAGAGGAGTATGCAACTGACTGCTTGAGAAGAAGAATTAAGAGACGGATGTTATCACTTTTGGGGGGGAGGGGGTGTATTATGGCTTTATGTAACTAACTGAAATTAAAGGAGAACTATGAGGTGAGTGCTCTTCACTCACCTCATAGTTCTAGCCGACCTGTGACAATGGGACTGTCACAGGTCGGCTCAGTAGATCGGGAGGTGAGCGAACACATACCGGCGTTCGCTCACTTGTCACCGCTCTCTGCGGTGACAGGGGAGGGGCTGGATTCCCCCCTCCCCGCTCCGATCCTCCAGCGCTGACTGGCGGAACGGACGGGGGAGGGTACAGCTGGCTCTGCCTCTAGATAGGCAGAGCCAGCTGTCACTCACGCAGGTGGGCGGATCCAGACATAATTGTCGGGATCTGCTTCAGCGTCTCAGTATATAGGGAGCTGTAGCTCCCTATATACTGAGCTTTGGGTGACGGGAGGATGCTAGTTTGTGTCCTCCCGTTACCCTAAGGAGAACTATGGGGAAAAGCCCTGACACCATAGTTCTCCTTTAATTGATATTGCTATAGGAGGGATACACTTGAGCATATTGTGGGGTGTTTGAGTATATGATCTATGTTTAACATTTTATTTATGCGCTGTGTATATATTTAAAAAGTAGCACATGTGAAGGATCTGTAAAAAAAATAAGTCAAGGCAACTGGACTTGCTGTATTTTTCTTGAAGACATCCAACTCAGAATTGAGAAAGCTGGTTGGATGACCAGTGAAACGTCTTCAAGAAAAATACAGCAAGTCCAGTTGTCTTGACTTATTTTTTTTACAGATATACCATGACCTGGACGAATGAGAACCTTCACAGACACATGTGAAATAGTCTAAAAATGCAGTCAGCAAGATCTACCAAAAGCTGAGATAAAACTTTTGGCCGATCCTGGCATTTTACAAATGTGCGTATGACCATGCATAAGAAATAAGTGAAAAGGAGTACACTTTGAAGAGGCTCTTTTTTTTTAAAGTTGTAGATACAGCAGTAAGTGGTTAGAAGTTAGAACCCGTCGGGATTTTATTGCCGTGTCCCCACTAGAGAGATTCACCTTCATTCTTTGTCCTGGTCACCGCTTTCAATGGGACAGAAATTTTGAGCGGTCACTAAAACAGGAATAGAAATATGGAAAGAGAAAACTTGTTCTGGTGACAGGACAGGAAGTGAAGGGAACTTTCTACAAAAGGACACAGCAAAAACAAAAAACAATTTTGGCTTCAGGTACTTTCTGAAATAAGCCAGGTATGGGGAGAGCTCAGGTGACATGAGGGCACAAGCAGGAATTTCGTAGGCATTTACTTACTCGTCAATCCTCCATTTTCGAAAGCCTGCGCTTGACATGTTTTGGGGGCTCCCAAGTGTCGCTGTCATCAGATTCGATTTCTTCCTCATCATCTAAATCATCCAAAAGGTTTTCATCATCCTCATCTTCATCTTCAAAGGGATCCAAACCTGCATCTTCTCTTTGCATTCGCTCAGCAAACCAATCCCTCACCTGCTCGTAACCCATGCGAGATTTGGAAACCAATTCGTCCAAGTCCTCCTCATTGAGAAATTTATGCATTAAATAGTAGTCTTTTAGCAGTGCTCTTCCAGTCTTCTGCTTTACTGGTGGAGGTGGCCTCTCCCAGCTGTTTGTCCTCCGTCCTTTTGGTCGCCCTCTAGGCCTGCCTCGTCCTCTACCCCTAGGCCTGCCTCTTCCCCTTCTACGTGTATTACTCTGTCCATTCATAACTGTCGGACTGCTTGTTTTGGATATTTGATACTCCATAAACCACTTCAGATGATTATTTTTAGCAGCATACCTAGTATCGCCAAACCACCCAACAATGTCACTTCTAGCAAGTCCAGTTTCTTGTACCAGCTGGTCGTATTCTGCTGGATTTGGCCACTGTGTGCGGATAAACATATTCTTAAGTACGGTCAACTGCTCTGGGCTCTTTTTTGCCATTTTTGCCGCAACAAAAGCTGCTGACCTTTCATCATCCATTTCGTCTTTTATTTCAAAGTCTAAGCTCTCACTTAAAGCACCAGGCTCCTCCTTTACTCCCATCGATCTCCTTTTTTCTGCAAACCAGGCGTCAATTTCTCGCTTAGTAAGTTTAGTGACCACTCTCAACTTACTCAGCTCATCGTCCGTTGGTACTGTGCTGCTAAGGAAGCTTTCCTCAAGAGTCTGCAGCTGTTCAGGTGTCTTTTCTTTGAATTTCTGGGGAGTAAAATCTGGAAACGGGTTCCAACTCTGCTTGCGTGGAGAGGTCAATACGACAGATGTTGGGGATTCGTTTGTTTCATCACTAGAGTCAATAATGATGGTGCCACTGGGGTCGCTGGTCAAATGCATACCATGACTGCCTTTGGCATTTCTTTGGTTATACCGAGTGTCACTAAACCACTTTTTAATTTCTCCTTTCGTTAAGCCGGTTAATCGAATAAGTCGCTCAATTTCGCTATTGTGAGGATACTGGTTCCTCAAATAGCTCAATTTTAGAGCCATCAACTGTTCTTTTGTCTTCTTTGTGCGCAAACCGAAAACATCGGCTATCAAGATAGGCTCTTGCTTTGGCAGCTGTGTACTTGGGATAGCGGCAATTCTTTTAGTTTCAGTCACTGGATGGGCATGCGGAATTTGGCTTGCGTGGAGCTGTGCATTACTCGGGAGACCAGCCACAGTAAACGTTATTGGAGTAGTCACCGGTATTGCGTTGGTTCCTGTAACTTGGGTGAGAACGAGGCCGGGCTGGCCAACAATTTGGCACGCCTGCAGAATGGAAGGCAGGCCATTAGCGCCTGATGAAATCTGTGCAGGAATCACGGTTATTGTCTGAGGGATGGTATGCACTGCGCCATTAAACTGCTTCCTCCGTGCATCTTCTACTTCCTCTGGTGTCCAACTAACACCATGTTTTAGTCGCTGGGCTGAGAACCAAATTTTAATTTGCTCCTCAGTGCATTTAGTTTGAGCAGCAAGGAGGGATATCTCCGAAACAGTTGGGTATGGAAACTTCTTGTAGTTACTTAGCAAAAGAGTATTGTTGTCTAATGCAGTATTGTACGTTGGAATGCTGTTGACAGGTATTAAGACTTTTGAAAGGATATTTTGCTGTGCCTGGACAGTTGCGATAACCTGTGCCAACCCAGGCTGAAGTACAGTAGCAGGCGCTACAACCGGATTTGGTAACTCCTGGCTGCTGGTGATAATTGTAGCATTTGTTTTTACAGGTTCTGTTACAACAGGAGCAGTCTTGGGCTCTACTGTCGGTTGCACCTTTGGCTCACTTTGTATATTTTCTTTCTCCTCCACTCCATCTTCTCCTGCATTCTGTGATACAGTGATCCTTTTCTTCTCAGATTTATCCTTCATTATTTTCATGATTGGCGTTTTACTGATTGAAATCGCAGAAGGGTTAGACTCTGACTGCTCCTGGTTCTCCTCTTGGACAAAACTTCCATCAAAGGTCAAATCGTTAACAGTCTGTTCGAAAATGGTCTGGTTGTTGCGCTTAACCATGGTTAACTTAAAGTTCTCCTCCCCGGGATGGTGCTTCGTGTTGTGCTCTGAAAGCGAATCATACCGTTTAGTGAGAAAATTACACTCCACACAAAAATAGGAAGAATTTAGTACAACGTTGGGGTGCTCAGAATCTACATGAAAGGTAAACATATTTAAGTCCGGAGTCTGAAATGAACAATATTTACATTCATAACCACCTTCAACTATTTTACTTGGCTGATTGTCTGAATCACTAGGTTCAAGTGCATCCCCATCCTTTGTCACCCCCTCGGGTACAGCGCTTTCTGGAGCGGGGTTCTCCACGCTTGTTACCGACGGTGAACTTTCCTCGCCGTCGGAATTCATTTCTACATCTGGATCATGCTCGCTTGCAAGCACCATGCAAGGAGTGGTTGATTTTCGTTTACTCGCCATCGTGCTGTAAAACCCAAATGAGAAAGGCTTGTGTAGTTGTGGTGATACAGCAGCCTGTAGCCACCTCGCTGAAGTTCCAAACGTTTCTGAATTCTTGTTTCTCTAGAGGATTTGATTAACGCTGGAGCATGTTGGCATTAAGTCGGGTTCATGATGGACTCCTGCAAAACATGAAAAAACAAAAAGGCAATTATTGAAGGAAACCATCAGAAAATAAAAAAATTAAAAGTAATGTTTTCAGTCAACTATGTTGCAGTTAACAAAGTGGAGTCTGGTTGGAAAAACCACTGCAAGTCTTGTCGCCCCCCCCTTTCATAAAGGTCCCCACACACACCTTACGAAAATCGTATGATAATCGCGGGATTTCGTATGATTATCGTAAGGTGTGTGGAAGCCGTGCCACCTCTACTACTGTAAGTTTGCACGACTTAACTTACGGACATGTTCGAAAACCCGCCGAGCATCGTACGATGTTCGGCGGGTTTGTGGCATGTCCGTACGATAAAAGCCGTACGGGCCGGTGTGCGCAAGCGCACACTGCCCGTTCGGCATTGCAGTCATCGGAAGCCAGCCCCTCAGGGGGCGTGGCTTGCGATCATCATCGCAAGTACGATCTGCCTATGCAAGATGGGCAGATCGGACGTTTTTTTAAGTACCTTACAACCATCATGGTTGTAAGGTGTGTGCCCAGCCATAGACACACAGGCTACAGAGGTCAATGGTGGCTTGTTTTAAAGCTTATTTGCTGCTAGTTAAGAAAATATCCCTATCTGAATGTCCATAAAATGCCCACAGTTGGCTTCTTTCAGTTAGTTCATAATCTCTTTTAATAGTGTAATTATTGCCGTTTGGCATTTGTCTTCTGAGCACCGTTCTAACCAGCCGAGAAACGTACGATTCCCGGCTGGTTTTCGAACATGCTGGTTCGACAGAAGACGTGCGACCGTACAGTAGAAACGGTCGCACGTCTCCGTTCACACTGCTCGATTATCGTACGAAAAACCGATCGCATACGATTATCGCATGATAATCGTGCAGTGTATGGGGCACCTTTAGACTGGCCCTTCCAACGTCTCTCCCCCTTCGCTGCAGGTCCCGTAAATCATCCTGTCTATACACAGTATATAGATCTGAGGAAGATTCCAATGCTGCACAGAGGGGGAGAGAGGCTGGACAGCCAGCTGGCTTGGAACTTCCGGTGAGTAGAACTGTGTTATTTTAGCACCTAGATACAAATATGGGCTTAACTCTTGCAGTGCAAGGGTAGCCCCACTGCAAAGGTTAATACATTTTTTATGAAGTTCTTCTTTAACTATGGGGCTCCATTATTATAGTAGCCTTTTGCAATTAGCAAAGTGAAGTAACCGATTTGTGGAACTAATGTAGACCTAGAAGGTCATGCATTACTGAAACTATTAAAACTTCACAGACAACCAAAAAATATTTTGTCTACGTGCCCGTGACATATAGGCACCTTAAGCTGTTCATACACCATTAGAATTTTAGTCAAAATACCGTATTTTGCGGCCCATAAGACGCACCGGACCATAGGACGCAGGGAGGTCCGGCGCGCCTTATGGAGCACTCGACAGACTGTAGCTTCTGACACAGCTTCTATGATAGAAGCAGTGACAGAAGCTGCAGTTAGTGACCGCTGAGACAGGTGGCGCTGTGATTACAGCGCCACGGTCTCAGTGATCACACAGAGCAGACGAAGAAAGTCCGTTCTTTGTCTGCTCTATGGTGATCTCCATCGTCGCCGCTGCTCGGTTTTAATACGAGTGATCTAATGAGCAGTGGCTCCTACTGCTGAATACGTTCGCCGCCGCCGCTGCTCGGCTTTAATACGAGTGATCTCACTAGATCACTCGTACTAAACGAGCAGTGGCTCCTACTACTCGCCCAGCGCCCGAAACTGCATGTCTCGGGCGTCGGGATTCGCTCCATAAGACGTAGGCACATTTTCCCCCTCCTTTTGGGGGGAAAAAAGTGTGTCTTATGGAGCGAAAAATACGGTAATTCTTTTTGGAATGTTCATTCACTTTTACAATAGTTAATGGGGTTAAATGGACGATTAATTTTTACTGCAGTGATGAAAAACAAAAAAAAACAAATCTAAAAAGGTGCCCATGCACCTCACAATTATCTGGAGATTTTTGTCTGCGATTGCATTTTCGTCAGAAAATCTGCCAGTTGATGGGAAGTGCACAACTGCATTTACTGTACAGATTTTTGACTCTCAAGCCTGCTAGAAAACTTTTGTCTAATTGGATGAAAATTGACAGGTTAGTGGCGTTGTTGTGCAACAAAAATCTCAAGATGAAATCTGCACATGCTCAAACAAAAATCTGTCCTTTCGATGGATGAAAATTGGCCAGGTGGTGGTGATGACGAGTGTTAATTGCGAACTACATTGGTCTATGCATGATGGGCTAGTTGTAAGAAAATTGAACGAGGGTGACATGTCTGCACACAAAAAAAGTTGTACAATGGTTGTAAGGTATATGGCCGCCTTAAGAAGCAGGATGGAAAATTTTTCTTGAACAAAATTCTAACAGTAACGTTTTTAAAACCGATCAAATAGCAACACAGCAAGCATGCTACAGTGTGAAGAGTGAGAATTGGCGAATAATTTGTAGGTGCATTCCAGTTAATTTGCACCACTGGGATATGTCCTGAGCAGGAGGGTGGGGTAGCTCCCGAGTACCGATCCATGTCAGGAAAAAAACTAATATATGGCTAAGGAATTTCATTCCTGGCCTTTGCTTTGTCCCCCGAGACCATGTGTCCAGAGACGTCTAAAAGGGCCTACAGACATAAAAACCACCCGCAATCTAAGAGATCCCTAATATCTGTAGTAAGACATATCACAGACCCTGAGTACAAGCTACAGCGCTGAGAACCGACTACAACAAATCCACAACCAAAGCAGGAGATGTAGCCATCATTATGGTACAATAAAAAGTGAAACAAGATGAACAACAAATAGCTCTATTCCTATCCCAGGCTCTATAAACTGTAGCAGAGGAGTATCATACAACAATTATACTACAAATAACAAACCTCCTCCTTCTGAGATAAAGTAACTACATCACTCAACAAGGCCAAAGCACACGATAGATGAATTTATCTGCTGATTAAAGTCACTTTATTAATGACCATACAAATCCTACAGATTAATGACACAACATATTAGGTCAAGGCAACCAGTGGCCAGTCTGCTGTAGAGAAATAGACACCTGGAGAAGAAACAAGGTTTGATAAATCGGCAGTGTGGACTTAGAGGAAAATGTTGGCTGCACCAATCTGCAATACAAAGTGACAAGAGACAAAAGTTGGCTATGCAGAGACATCAGGAGTGTGTACAGGGAGAAGATGAAGACTGACGTGAATGCAGACACAAGTAGGCCAAACCAGCAGCAGGAAGGCAGAGCCGATGCAGGTTGGAAGAATCAGCAATGTGAAGGGAGAGGGGAAACAGTCGCACAGATCAGCAGTGAGAAGGGAGAGGAGACACACTGTTGGACACAGATGAGCACTTTGCAAGAAGAGGAGCGCCGAGCTGGATAAAGCCATACAGGCTGGCAGAATACATACAAATCAGCAGTGTTTAGGGAAAGGGGACACAGGGTTGCAGTGTGTAAGGAAAGGGGACACAGGGTTGTATAGATAAGAGAACATATAGGTTGCAGAGTGGGGGGGAAGATGATATGTGGGCTGGACAGACCACTAGCGGGAGGGGAATGGATACTTGGGATGGACAAGTCAGCAGTGGGGAAGGGTGAGGAGATGCAGGATGGACAAGTCAGAATAGCACTGTGGCCATATCAACAACGTGCACAGTGTGGTGATAGACGCAAGCAGTGGGAAGGGATCTGCATTGTACATGTCAACAATGGGGAAGCAAAAGAGATACAAGATGGACAGGTCAGAAGTGGGGAAGGGAGAGGAGGTGCAGGATGGACAGGTCAGCAGGCAGAAAAAGGAGATGCAGGTTGGATAGATCAGAAGTGGGAAAGAGGAGAGGAGGTGCAGGATGGACAGGTCAGCAGTGGGGAAGGAAGAGGAGGTGCAGGATGGACAGGTCAGCAGTGGGGAAGGGAGAGTAAGTGCAGGATGGACAGGTCGGCAGTGGGGAAGGGAGAGTAAGTGCAGGATGGACAGGTCGGCAGTGGGGAAGGGAGAGTAAGTGCGGGATAGACAAGTCAGATCTGCACTGTGTACAGAGAGGGGATACAGCAGGTCAGCAGTGGGGAAGGAGTAAGTGCGGGATGGACAGGTCAGCAGTGGGGAAGGGAGAGGAGGTGCAGGATGGACAGGACAGCAGTGGGGAAGGGAGAGTAAGTGCAGGATGGACAGGTCGGCAGTGGGGAAGGGAGAGTAAGTGCAGGATGGACAGGTCGGCAGTGGGGAAGGGAGAGTAAGTGCGGGATAGACAAGTCAGATCTGCACTGTGTACAGAGAGGGGATACAGCAGGTCAGGAGTGGAAAGAGAGAGTGGGCACACTGTTGGACACAGATAATCAGATGTACTCCAGGCTAGATACAGATCTACAGACTGTCAGGGTACAGACAGATCAGCGGTGTGTAGGAAGGGGTGGGGGCACAGGATTGGACAGATTAGAGAAGATATAGGTTGTACAGTGCAGCAGTAGTGGGAAGTAAGAGGTGACAAGTTTGAACAGATACAAATAGCAGTGTGTTCAGAGAAAATACATAAATTGGTGTATACTGAAAGAACAACAGTGAGGTCATAACAGAGATAACTTTGTTGGCCACATATGAACACTGG
The DNA here is from genome assembly GCF_000935625.1 of Nanorana parkeri. NCBI lineage: Eukaryota > Metazoa > Chordata > Amphibia > Anura > Dicroglossidae > Nanorana > Nanorana parkeri. The sequence continues at coordinate 139,478 of NW_017306834.1, forward strand.
GCATGGAGAGGAGCTCCAGGATGGATACAATCATACAGGGCGGCAGAATACAGATATGCGAGCCGTGTATAGGCAGAGGGGACACAAGGTTGGTCAGATAACTGATCAGCAGTAGGAAGGGAGAGGAGACACTGCTGGCCACAGATGAGCAGAGTGTACAGGAAGGAGCTCCAGGGAAGGTATAGACTGATGAACAGAGTATAGGATGAGGAAACACAAGTCTGGACAGAGGAGAGGTAATAAAAGGTTGCACAGATGAGTAATGAGAAGGAGGAGACACGTACAGGAAGGAGCTCCAGGCTCAGTATACCACACAGGTTGGTAGGACACGGACAGATGAGCAGAGTATACAGAGAGGGGGATGTAAATTTGGACACATGGAGGCGATACAAGGTGCACTTAGCAGTAGTAGGAAGGAAGAAGAGGCACACTGTTACACACACATGAGCAGTGTGTACAGGAAAGGAGATCCAGGATTGGATGTACACTAACAGATCAGCAGAGAGGAGTCACAGGTTGGCCACAGATAAGCCGGGCGAAGGGAGAAGAGCTCCAGGCTGGATATAGATACAGACAAATGGGCAGAGTATAGGCAAAGGGGGCACAGGTTTGGACAGATAAGAGGTAACAGATCATCAGGGGGAGGGGAGGCACGCTGCTGGTGTGTACAGGAAGGAACATCAGCAGTGAAAAGTCACAGGCTGGCCACACATCCGCAGTGTACAGGGAGAGGAGCTCCAGGCTGGCCACACATCCGCAGTGTACAGGGAGAGGAGCTCCAGGCTGGCCACACATCCGCAGTGTACAGGGAGAGGAGCTCCAGGCTGGCCACACATCCGCAGTGTACAGGGAGAGGAGCTCCAGGCTGGCCACACATCCGCAGTGTACAGGGAGAGGAGCTCCAGGCTGGCCACACATCCGCAGTGTACAGGGAGAGGAGCTCCAGGCTGACCACACATCCGCAGTGTACAGGGAGAGGAGCTCCAGGCTGACCACACATCCGCAGTGTACAGGGAGAGGAGCTCCAGGCCGGATAGGACACAGGGCTGTCACACTTGGACAGGACACACAGGGTTGTCACCCAGAATCAGAGTATGGGCACAGGGCACACAGGAGTTGTCACGCATGGACAGGATACACAGGGTTGTCACGCATGGACAGGACACGCAGGGTTGTGACGCATGGACAGGACACGCAGGGTTGTCACGCATAATCAGAGTATGGGCACAGGATACACAGGGTTGTCACGCATGGACAGGACACGCAGGGTTGTCACACATAATCAGAGTGTGGGCACAGGTGACATAGTTGTCACACATGGACAGGTCACACCGGAATTGTCACCCAGAATTAGAAAATGGGCACAGAACACACAGGGGTTGTCACACATGGACAGGGTTGTCACCCAGAATGAGAGTGTGGGCACAGGTCACACAGGAGTTGTCACGCATGGACAGGGCACACAGGAGTTGTCACCCAGAATCAGAGTGTGGGCACAGGTCACACAGGAGTTGAGGCTGCACAGGGCTGTGATGGGGCATACAGGGAGGGGTGGAGGGTGTGCGGCCTGCTCCCCGGTGTGGCGGCCTGTCTCCTGACACACACACAGGCCCTCCAAAAAAAACACAGGCAGAGAGAGGAGGGGCCCCTGGCCGCCAGCAGCAGCCGCCTCTGCCCGCCAAACCGACAGCAAAAACCCGCGGTCTCCCGAATATTCCCCGCTAATCCCCCCCGGACGGCTGTGTTCCCGGGATGGAGATGAGCCCCGGGCTCCCCGGCTCTGCCACGATCGAATATTTTTTTTTTCTCTTTTGGCGGTAATTGTGGGCGGGGAAATGGAATCTGTGGTAAAATGTCTGTAACGTGGCCCCGCCCACCGTGTAATACCACGGGGAAAGGGCGAAAAATACACCCTGATATTTCTACGTATCACCCACATATCCCTCGTACGGGCGGAATTATTATCGCCCATCACATCGCCAGGCTCTGCCGGGCCATTGGCCCGGGAACAAAGTGATTTCTGAGGAGTTTTCTGTCACAGTGAACATAGAGGGGTATATTCTAGTACTTTCTGAGAGGAGGGATACATTTATAATGCACGCAGGAGCTCAGATATGTGGTAGTGTAAAGAAGATGGGGAACCATAGCTCCCAGCAGTCCCACACATAACTCAGCCCCTCCTCATGGCAGGAAGGGAGATCCACAAGTCCCAGCACTTCGCAATAAATGAATGCCTACCAAAGGGGCCTAAATGCCAGGGGAAAAGGGCACCTCAATGGGGGGGAAGTTCACAGAATCCAGTGCACACTTTGCAGCCCTTAGGGCCTATTTACACCTCCCCAGTATGGTTGTCATGGAAACACAAGTTTTGCCATGGAGCATTACATCGGAAAAATTGGTGTGCGGCCAGTTTTTGATCCGTTCTGGTGCAGTGGCAGTCCATTAATTGGAATGGGTGCAGCACACTGGCACAGGCGGGTCTGAATGGACCCTAGGGCCACTTTACATCATAGCGTTGTGATAAAGAACCGGTGCCAGTGCGTTTAGCTCGTGCTATCACACAGCGCCGTGCACTGTTGTCTTGCATTGCCCTTCATTCAAAATGGCACCCCAAGGCACCTTCCAGACAGTAGGTACCACAATATTGTGTTACCATGCCGAAGGTGGAAAAAAAGTAGCGCATGCATCACTTTTGTTGGCACCACAACACATACCATTGTGGCACTGTGTGTTGCAATACATACCAGAAGGCCAATGCACGCCAGGGTGGTGCTTTGCACTGTGACAGCGTGTTCTAAACACACAGGTATTATGCCTTTAGTGCATGAACTGGCCCAAAGGTCCATTCTGACCCGGCCATTCCCGTGTGCTGCATTATTACGCGTTGCGTTAAGACTGTGGTAAAACTACACATCCCATAAGGCATTGCAAGACTGACAGCTCCAGGCATTACTTCCAGAGGCAGATGCATGGTGGGATTTGTTGTTTCACCGCAGCTGGAAGGCCGAAGTTTGGCTACCCCTGAGTGGCTGGGTGCTATGGTGGCAAAGTGATGGATGGTGCCAATGCCGGGTCCTTTAGCATCTAAGGCAAAAAAAAAAAAAAGGCCAAAGTGTGCCCTTCCCCTACACGACCATGCAATGTGAATCACTTCAGCAGCATAGGTTTTGCACCCTTCTCCTGAGAGACTAACAGGTTCTTTTTAAGGTGGATGTCAAACTCCAAAAAATGTTTTCTCTGGTTTTAGAAAGAGCGGTGAAGGATTACTACTCCGGTCAGGTCTTTTCTGCTATCCGGGGCTCCGTCCTCACTTCTTGCCTTGCCAACCACTATTCTACAAGACGGGAAGTGAGAGGAAAATCTGCAACAGAGACACAGACAGAAATATAAATCTGATCGGGGTTCTAGTTTTCTGCTCTATTAATGAAATGTTGCAGTTAGAAAGGTGCTCTCACTTCCTGTTTGGTTAGCAGAACAGGAAGTGAGGAGCATGTGCCGCCCCAATAGGGGCGTAGAATATGAGATGCATAGCCTCAGTTAATATTAGTATTGTTATATAGGTTAGAATTTATATAGTGTGATTTGCCTAACTATTTTCTCATAGCTAAATTCATGTTATCCTATGCTGTCACCTAGTGGCCTTTTGTTGTAATGTACATGTTTTTCTGTAATTATTCCTCATGTGACGACGTATTTCCCCCTAGTGTACGCCCCTTCCTTCTTCCTGTGTGCAGTACTTCCTGTGTCATGGCCACAGTTAATAGCCACATGTAACAAGGACACACATGTAATCTGCACAGTACGTAGGAAAGGCATCATTTTCTGACCGCACAATACTATAACCATTCATCTGCTGTTCCTATCATCTGCTGTAATCCTGATGTAAAGAATAAACACCTCTTTTGAATGAATCGGTATTGACGAGTTCAGCTATCTGACGAGGATTGTCCGCAGTGAGTATATCTGCTTATACAGGCCAGGCATAGAGGTCTCAGCAAGGGATATATTTCGCTATCACAACGATCGGAGTCAGAATAGAGCACGGGGCATTATACTGCAGAGATATTTTTGAATTTTCTGCACAGTTCAGCTTTGAAACCTCGTTTTGGTTTTTTTGGTGACAGTTACTTTCACATCTTGGCTCAGAGATACAACAGGAGGTGACTGTAAATCTCTCCTTAGTGGCTTAGTGGATATTCCCTCATAGGCAGCTATCAAATAAATATACGTCCCATGGTGGTGGTCAGTAGAGACCAGTCCATTAACATTGGTAGGCTTTGGGAAGAACGCCATGTTACATTGGTGGTCAGTGGGAAGAACGCCATGTTACATTGGTGGTTAGTGGAAAAAGAGCGCCCTGTTACATTGGTGGTCGGTGGGAAGAATGCCCGTTACATTGGTGGTCAGTGGGAAGAACGTCCCTTACATCAGTGGTCAGTGGGAAGAATGCCGTGTTACATTGGTGGTCGGTGGGAAGAATTCTGTTACATTGGTGGTCGGTGGGAAGAACGCCTTGTTACATTGGTGGTCGGTGGCAAGAATTCCCTTACATCGGTGGTCAGTGGGAAGAATGCCATGTTACATTGGTGGTCAGTGGGAAGAACGTCCCTTACATCAGTGGTCAGTGGGAAGAATGCCGTGTTACATTGGTGGTCGGTGGGAAGAATTCTGTTACATTGGTGGTCGGTGGGAAGAACGCCTTGTTACATTGGTGGTCGGTGGCAAGAATTCCCTTACATCGGTGGTCAGTGGGAAGAATGCCATGTTACATTGGTGGTCAGTGGGAAGAACGTCCCTTACATCAGTGGTCAGTGAGAAGAATGTCCCCTACATCAGTGGTCAGTGGGAAGAATGTCCCTTACATCGGTGGTCAGTGGGAAGAACGCCGTGTTACATTGGTGGTCGGTGGGAAGAATTCTGTTACATTGGTGGTCAGTGGGAAGAATGCCATGCTACAATGGTGGTCAGTGGGAAGAATGCCATGTTACAATGGTGGTCAGTGGGAATAACGCCATGTTACATTGGTGGTCGGTGGGAATAACGCCATGTTACATTGGTGGTCGGTGGGAATAACGCCATGTTACATTGGTGGTCGGTGGGAATAACGCCATGTTACATTGGTGGTCGGTGGGAAGAACGCCCGTTACATTGGTGGTCGGTGGGAAGAACGCCCTGTTACATTGGTGGTCGGTGGGAAGAACGCCCGTTACATTGGTGGTCGGTGGGAAGAACGCCTTGTTACATTGGTGGTCGGTGGCAAGAATTCCCTTACATTGGTGGTCAGTGGGAAGAATGCCATGTTACAATGGTGGTCAGTGGGAAGACGACCCCCTACTTTTTGTGTTAAAATATCGGTTTTGGGCTAAACTCGTCGTATAAGACGAGTATAGCCCAAAATAATGTTTAAATGCACCCACTAACATCCACGGCGGTATTCCCGAGCATGGCTCGGGGTTAATTTTCAGTACCATAAGCGGTAACCCCGAGCCACACTCGGGATTACAGTCTCTTACCTTGTCCACGATCCCCGCTGTGTCCTCAGTCTTCCGTCCCTTGCGAGCGTCCGCATCGCAGGGGGGTGGAACCGGCGGCAATTTTAAAAGTAAAAAAAAAAAATGGAACAAAAAACGAAAAAATAAAATAAAATCATCAGACCGCCAGGGAGGCTAATCTGTCAGCGCTGAGCCAATCACAGCAGCCTTTGTATTCATGAATACAAAGGCTGCAGTGATTGGCTCAGCGTGGTATACTGTATGTAGCCGGAGCTACATACAGTATACCACATCCATACCCGGCGTATAAGATGACCCCCGATTTTTGGGCAATGTTTTTAGGTCTTAAAACCCGTCTTATACGCCGGCAAATGCGGTATGTGTGTGTATATTTTTTTTTCTTTTAACTCATGACTCCATGGTCCTGCTCCCCACACAACAGGAATCCCCGGGTAATACCGGCCTGACAGCAGCTAAATGATCCAAGACACAGGGCCACTGCAGGGTGCAGCATAAGTACTGGAAACCAGAAACAACCTGCTTCATGACAACTACAGAAACTTCCAGGATTTAGCTTAACCGGCATTAAACTCTATTTTGACTTCCAGGATTTAAGAATATCCGGTATGAACCATGAACGACAAGCTCTTTGTAGTAGAATTTTCAACAAAGAAACAAAAAACAAACACTAAAATAATAAACCAGAAGAGGGAGGGAGACATCCATTCTCCTGAGGACACCAAAGCTGCCCATACACCTTACAACCGTCGCACGACTTTCGATGTGCGATGGTTGTAAGGTCATTAAAATTTTGTACGACCTGCCCATCTTGGACAGGCAGATCGTACTTGTGATCATTGCAAGCCCTCCCCGCTGACATGAGGGCTTCCGATGATTGCAGTGCTGAGCGGGCAGTGTGCGCTTACGCACACGGCCCGTGCGGCATTTGTCTTCCGGCCACGCCACCAACCCGCCGAAAATCGTACGATTTTCGTCAGGTTTTCCAGCGTGCTCGGAAGACGAAAGTCATGCGACCTTACAGTAGAAGCGGTCGCACGCTGCCCATACACCTGCCGATTATCGTACGATCGCTTGATCACCCATGATTATCGTACGATAACCGGCAGGTGTATGGGCACCTCAAGAGAAACTGGCAGGCGTGACGGGACTATGTCCTTAACCCCTTAGTGACAGCTTCAGAAATGTTTGGTTCCTGGGGACCGGAGCAATTTAGTCATTTTTTGCTATGTGTTTAACCATAATTTCCGTCTTCCTCATTCATTGCACCTACACATTATATACCATTTTATTTTGTAAAGGACAAAATGATCTTTAATTTGGTGTGTGACATATGCATAGATCAATTCTTATTTTTATATTAAAACAAAAACAAATTTTTCACAGTTTTGGCAATAATAATGTGTACCTAATTGGTGTAGTTAACAAAAGTAGTTCATAATGAATTATTTTATTTTTCCTGATTTAGAGGGTATATCATGTCTGGGATTTCAGTTTGAGTTATAGGTCACAAAATACAAGCAGTGAAATATAATTTTAGAATGCGGTATGCTAGTCTCCTTTCTTTATTAGCCTCCCTGGCACTATAGTTTCTTTTTTTTATAAATTATTTTAACTTTAAAAACAAAAAGTTTCAATCTAGGGGGGCACTAAAGGGTTATTTTTTTTTTATTCACAGGGGCTTTGGATACTTGGTGTTATTCACAAAAAGGTGAATGTTTTGGAGAAGGCAGGAGAAGGGAACAATCTAGGACAACATAGCTGAACTGGAAAGAGAGATGAATTGGAGAATTGTTCCAAGTCAGCTATGTTGTCCTAGATTGTTCACTTCTCCTGCCTTCTCCAAACTCTTCACCCTTTTGTGACTAACACTGTAGTTATTCTGAGGAGAAACTGTATTCTATTCAGAGAGACTTTGTATTATTTTGTAGCATACTAGTCCGACTTGCTCAGCGTGATGTGCTGCAAGCAAGATCAGTGACTGTAACAACACTGTGGTTTGGCTATCGCAGTGATCACAGTGCTGGGATCCCTAAATTTGCTGTTGAGGGTCTGCATCGGACACTGAGGGAACCAGCGTTCATTTTCCACATGAATTATTCTGTCACCGGTCTTTAATTTTAATATCAGTCGGGAAGGGGTTAAAGTGACAATTCCCTTGCCTAGTGTCCATTTCTCCTGGAGGCAGCAGCAAAACCCTACGTCTCAGAATTCTTCAGAGCTGTGTCCCTCGATGGACGATGGCGAAAAGAATGCTGCCACAAGTCGATGAGTCATTCACAAAAGTCTACGTTCCTGGCAACTCAAAATGAATCTGCCAGGTGGGATAGTCAATGGTGTGCATGTGGAAACTATGCCAAGGTAAATATGAGGCACTTCTTACCCCTATCCAATAAAGAGTTCTTATTCCTATCAGGACCAATCAGAGTCCAGCATTTACCAGTCTAAATTCAGCAGAGGCAATTCCAATAAGGTTCCTATGGATTACAACTGGTGAAAGCAGTTTACTGGAGATGGCTCACTGGTCATGTTTTTGAGGTTTTAATGGTTTTGACACGGGTGGAGAGAATCAATAAGTATATAATTAAATAGTACGGCATAAAACGGTTGAACTAAAAAGCTTTACTTCTGTGTGTACAGGACAGCAGACATTCAGTTCCTTCAAGTACCATTCTTGTCCAGCTATCCTCTAGAGCAGGGGTAGCAAACCTCTGGCCCTCCAGCTGTGGTAGAACTACAAATCCCATGAGGCATTGCAAGAGTCTCACAGCCATGACTCCCGAAGAGAGATGCATCATGGGATTTGTAGTTTCACCACAGCTGCAGGGCCGGATGTTTGCTACCCCTGCTCTAGAGCCTTGGTTCTCAACTGGTGGGTCACATCCGTGTTCAGTGTGTCGCCACATGCCTTCCACTTTTCTAGGCGAGAGGCTCCTCTGCCTCCCCCTAGCGCAGCACTGCAGGTCTCACACCAAGCAGCCATTCAAAATATGCGGCCCAGGGCCGAGTGTCAGCTTGAGGTGGACTGGGATGGGGCTATGGCCATTGATACGTGCATTGCTTATAGCTCCCTCCGAGTCTTATAGAGGTGCCTGGACTGAAGTGATGTCACATTCTGGCTCCCGGCACCTCTACAGGGCACATAAGGGAGCTGTACAAACAATATGGATGGCGCTCCATCACAACACAGCAGCCCACACTGGACCACAGGCTTAGGATCCTCTTCAGTTCTCATAAGGTAGAGAGACTAAGAGGATCAAAAAACAAAATGTAAACAAATTAATCAATTTCGGAGTGTGTGAGATTGTGTCTGTGGTTGTATGTATGCATGCCAGTGTTTTTGAGGGCCTGTTCACACCAGTACGGTGCAAGCACTGTCCCATGCAACCGCACCTACCTTGGATTCTGGTGTGGGAGGTGTGTTGCGTTGCCATTCATTTGAATGGTACCCCAAACGCACGGTACCCTAATGCATTCCATTGCAGTGTGGCTTGGGTCACCACTAAGGTTACACAGGTTGAGAACCACTGCTCTAGAGCAGTGGTGGCGAACCTTGGCACTCCAGCTATGCCAGAACTACAAATCCCAACATGCGTCTGCCTCTGGGAGTTATGTCTGTGACTGTCAGAGTCTTGCAATGCCTCATGGGACTTGTAGTTCCAAAACAGCTGGAGTGCCAAGGTTCGCCACCACTGCAGAGGAAGGCAAATTTCGGCCCTCCAGTTGTGGCTGCAACTACAAAACCCCATTATGCATTATGAGACCGACAGCCCCAGGTATATTTTCCTGAGGCAGATGCAGGATGGGATGAGTAGTTTCACCACAGCTGGGAGTTTCCCTACCCCTGCTAGAGACACCATTACTTAAAACCCCCCAAAACCCTCCATTTCTGTGATAACCGCCACTTAAGAAGTACACATTTTTAATATTGGTCACTTTATTTAAAGTTCATGAATAGAACTCGCTTCCAGTGAATAAAATTATAGCTATGTAACAGTAAACACGAGAGAGTGACATACAAACTGATAAAATACAGAAGCTTAAATACAGTTCTAGATGAAGCAGAAGACTGAAGTTTAGTGACATCACTACCCGCTTGGTTCAGTAAATCCCATGCAGCAGTACACATCCTTTCTATGGAACCATACGGGGATGCCAGCTGGTAGTTATCCTCCTAAGATTTATACTTCAGTCTTTGGGGGGGAGCAACATGAAAACTAAATTACAATTGGCCATTCAAAAGGCACTCAGATTAGAAATTAATTTGATTTTAACAATCTTTTTATTGACCCGAATTTCATGGTCAGACTTCACGGCCAATAACTATGGTTCACAGCAGCTTCAGCTAAATGATGGTCCTGAAGCTGAACGGACTGCTTTTATATGTGCACGCCCAATATAATTCTGCATTACTTTACACATAAAAGTGGAATTATTAAAAAATCTTATTCAGAAATGTAATGAAAAAAAAATAGCGTTTATTAGCTGGGGCAAAAATGGTTTTGGTTAGAGGGAGGAAGGATTAGAACCGCCATTTGTTTTTAACTGCTGTCCAGGGATCTGTTTTCTTACTTCTAGTACTGGTGACAACCTTTTCCCCCACAGACAGGAAGTGAGGGGAAGTTAAAAAGCAGACAAAATCAAAACCCAAGCCAACATTTTATTGCTGTGTCCCTGCTGAGATTTTCCCCTCACTTCCTGTCCGGTGAAGCCATGGTCACCCCGATAGTGGAAAGAAATCTATAAATTAGGCCCCAGATAAAATTAAAAATCCAAAATGAATTCTGAACCATCCCCACGCTATTCAAAACTAAAATACAATAAAAAAGCTTTGGCTGAACACATTTTAAAATGACAACTGTGGCATAAAAAAAAAGCAAACCGGTCAAGTGTAACATATCTAGGAACAAGAAACTTTGTGAATATCTTCTTGTATTTATCTTTTCTCATCCTGTAGTATGGCAGTAATCCCAGGGCAAAGCCAGTGTTATGATGAGGACATTCAGGATGTCTTTAGTCTGCACTGTGTAGAGGGACATCTGCAGACCAGGACTGAGAATATTGAAGACATTCTTAAATTACTACCCATATGAAAGTCTTCATCTAACCTCCAGAAGCAGGTATACCAGTGATTCCATGAGTGCAGTATAGAAATGGATGGATGTTTGTAGTGAACACCTGTTACTACAAAGTAGAATTCAGCTTACTGCTGGTCATTCCATGTGTTTCCAGTAGGATTGCACCAATACCGTTTTTCGGTATAAGAGTACCGATATTTTGCTTTCAGTGCTAGCCGATACCAAGTACTGATACTTCAGCTGGCATGGAGCCGCCTTCCCGGGCAATCCGATTGCTCGAGAAGCTGGCTCCATGTTGTTTGGCCGGGAAAACGGCTTCTCAGCCAACCCAGCATCGAGCCGGCTTCCTGGTCAGGAAGTTGGGCGGCGAGTAATGACCCGCATCCCCGATTGGTCGAACAGCCGACTCCATGCTGATTGGCTGGGAAGCAGGGCTCCATGTTCCCCCTACGGCACTGCAGGTCAGAGGAAATCTTCCTCTGACTGAGTTCCGGTATCGGTAGAGCATTTGACAGAGTAAATCGCCCAAATACTCGGTATCGGCACAGATACTAGTATCGGTGCATCCCTAGTTAGACACCTGAATGTGGAAGGGGAATTGCTCATCTACAGGCATTCCTGTTACTTTCCTTCTAGCCAATCCAGATCTGAAGACATCTCTCACTTTACAGAGTGCAAACAGTTAATGTAAATGTATATACTGGCCCAAGCCTTTGATAAATAGCCCTGAAAGTACAGGGAAAGGAGAGACAAAATGTATTGCCTCATACAAGTCTCTTGGTGTTCCTAAAAATATTAACAGAGCTAAAGTGTTATTAAAAGTACCACTCTCCTTTTAGGCAAACCTGTCCTTTGCCAAAGACCTAAAAGATTCCTTGTTTATTCCTCAGTACAATGCAGTGAGCTTAAGAGGCACCCACTGCACAGGGCAGCCAGAGCACAAACCCTCCAAGCGGAACGGTCACTGCATACATACAGAGTACCCGGGGGTCTCCCAAATATACTCTAAAGCTAAAAAGAAGACTCCTCTGTAAGAAATAGAGCCTGCTTTTACTGTATGACTGGCATCATGCTAATCCTATAGATTCAATCTTTGGGTCCCTAACCTAGAAGTATGCAGATCAGGGTTTCTGACCATTTGCTCAATGCTTGTTCTAGATCAATGGCCTAGAAATCCATGTTAGTGGCCAGATGGAAGACTCCATATTTTCCTCGGCACACATCTCTAGGTGTTCAATGTTGCCGGACTGCGGTGTTGCCATCTTTATTTTTAGCATACGCACAAAAAAGGTAAAATATCACCAACATCAATATGTACAGTACGATGTCATATCCTATGAAAATAACCCCAATTTTTCACATGTTACAGTGTGTGTATATATGTACAAGTAAACATTGCATATATTAAAGAAGACATTAAGGCAATTTGAAATGGATACAGTTGTGATCTCAGATGCGAAAATTTGCCATTTCTTGTCCCATTTCCTAAAAAAATAAAAAGGCAGAAAAAAAAAAAAAAAAAAAAAAAATTTAAAGGGACTTAATTAAGAAAAAAAAAAAAAAAAAAAAAAACAAGTTACAGGCCTTTAATTAACTAGACTTTACAACAGTACATAAGCGAGAATGTGGCAATAATTCACACATTAGAAGACAAACACAGTCTTGTTATAAATCACTGAGTGTAGTGTGGACATGAGAAGGAAGGGACGTGTTACTCCACAATATTCTAATCTCACCCAGAGGTCGTGTCTGCAGTCCTTGAAGTAACAAATAACCGTCCCAAACATGAACCCCCCCCCCGTGACCTTGCGTGTCACTAATCTACTGACATATCAGTCTGGATGTCACAACACTTCTTACACTACCGTCTCGACTATTGCAACTCATTCCTCATTGGATGACCTCTACACAGGCTCCTCCCTTTTCAGTCTATCATAAATGCAGCTGCTAGACTCATTCACCTAACCAACCGCTCAGTGTCTGCATCCCCCCAGAACCTGGTCTCGAAGTATCACCCTAACCGTCCACTCCGCTGATCCGAAGACCTCCTGCTTTCCAGCTCCCTTGTCAACTCCTCCCATACTCGCCTCCAGGACTTCTCTAGAGTCTCTCATCCTCTGGAACTCTTTACCCCAACCTGTCTATCTCCCACTCTTACTGCCTTTATGCGATCCCTAAAGACTGATCTCTTCAGGGAAGCCTATCCCACCTCGACCTAACCACTGAACCATCACATTCTCAAACAATTCATCCCCACATAGCTCCCTCCTCATGTATGACTTGCCCCTCCCTTTTAGATTGTAAGCCCTCAGGGGCAGGGCCCTCCTTACCATCTTGTCTTGAACTGTATTGTGATTGTACCGTCTTCCCTATATTGTAAAGCGCTGCACATACTGTTGGCGCTATATAAATACTATATTATAAAGAATAATAATTAATGCTACAAGATATATGATGAGTGAAGGTAGTTGTATCCCCCCGTTCCAGCGATCTTCACCATGCCAGGAGCGGCACAGCCTTTACAGCACAACCCCACTGCAAAGATCACTGGAACGTGAAGGAAAGTATTTTACCAGGCAGGCTGCACTCCGCCATAAATACAAGCTCCTAAAACCATTATCCTCATCATTACTTCACTCTAAGTAAACAATCTGGACCAGATCGGCACCTACCAATGTCAGAATATATCCTCCAAATGGAGACTCACCTGTTCCCATCAACGCTAACTAATGAGAAGCGCTTCTGGTCATGACACCATGCCGACCAATGAGCACTCGCTATTTGCGAGTGTTATGCTGGATACTCAATGTTGGGCTGTAGTGCAGTGTATGGACGATAAAGCGGCTAGCAAGGTGGAGGTGGGTTACGCATACAGTAAAATGTAATAGCAGGAGCAGGCAGAATGTTCCAGGCAATTAATAGAATTTCCCTTTAAATAATTTCTATAAAGTGATCATCTACCCACCATTTCCTGCGCCATCCCCTGCTGTCTGGTTAAGAACCAATTAATGTACAACATTTCTGCATAAGGTGAAGGTACAGATACCACATCAAATCTTACAACTTAAAAAGGGACACTGTGGTAAAAATGATAGAATACCTGTATTAACTGAGACTTGTCATAGTCTTTACGATGTCTGTAAATACACTGGCTCAGCACTGCGTATAACTTTTCCAGCTGCAGTATGTTATATCCGTTTGTTTTATTCACAGCTTTTTCCAGCAAGTCCTAAAAATAAATAACCCATTTACAATGTTGAAAGAGAATGTATCCATTTAGATAAACCACCCCCCCCCCCCAAAAAAACAACAACTCTGTTTGCAGCACTAGGAGGGTTGGAATTTAGGGTCACCCATATGGAACAAGTACACAGATGAAGTTCGGGCTTAATTTGCACATGCATAAAACGCACACTGTTCGAGCGTAAAACTTGCCTTGAGGCTCTGGTGATCCACATGCAAGGCTGGCACCGGCTCCGAGAGGACATCCATAATTGTATCCACACTGATGAGGTTCTGCTGTTCCACTTGGATTTGTCTTCCACGAGTCATTCTCAGAACACACACATCTAAAAGGCAACATTTAAAATTGAAACAAGAATTACATTTTACTTTCTAACAGAAGGATCAATTATAACATTGGCGCTCTGATCAAAAACTCTCTCATGAGAGCTCCGACCCACACGGGTGTTACAGTCACCAGATAATCAGCCAATTACCTGAACAAAAAAAACCGCACACACCTTGAATCTACAAGGACCGCCACCAGAGACGGTGCAGATCAGAGTATTATGTCCCAAGAACCTGAGATTTGCTCTGAGAAATCTGTCACATTTCATTCGTATGGGTGTACCATCTGTACCCCATACTGTCATCCAGCACAGCACTGCGGATTTCGAATTCTGTTCACAAATTGCAGGCACTCGCGTAGTCACCTGACCGCACTGAGCAATAAGAAGCACTACTTAGCACGGTTAAAATTATTTTTTTGCATCACCACAAGTAGATGATGAGGGACAAGTAGATGATGAGGGACAAGTAGATCAGGCTCCCACTTTAGTCCACACCCCTGAGCAGAATGGTTAAATTGGTCCTTGGGACAAAAGATCCAGACAAGGAAGACGTTTCACAGGAGGAAAGCCATAGATCAGTGTTTGAGCCACTGAACCACCAGAACAACAAACTTGACAGGTTTGTCTCCAGATATTCAGATCCACTAGAAGTGGTGGATGCTCTGGTGCAGGAATAGGCAACCTTGGTACTTCAGCTGTGGTGAAACTACAAATCCCATAATGCCTCTTGGTTTCATGCATGTGGCTGTCAGAGGCATGTAATGCCTCATGGGACTTCTAGTTCCACAACAGCTAAAGTGCCAAGGTTGCCTACTCCTGCACGAGAGCACCGCTTCCACTAGTGGATCCCTATACCTGGAGCCCATCTCTCCAGTTTAAAGTGTTCCAGGACTTGCTTCCAGGTTCAACAACAGTGTGTATAGACCACTACCCCAGGTCTATATGCTGCCAGGTGAGGAAGTCTGCCTTCAAATTGTCAAATGCATGGGATGTATACGGTGGGTCAAAGCTGCAACATACAGTTCTGCCCAGGACAGGATTCAATTGCATTCTGGTTCTTCCCTGATGGTCGACACACCACCATCACCACAGTACATTTGCCCTACTGGACTCAGATTGGATGAACCTCCAGTAGGATGGTCCCGGCCTACAGAGACAGCCAGATCACCCAAAGTTCCAAAATGTCTATAAGCAGACAAGACACTTATGACAACCAAGTCCCCTGTGCTAACAGAGTGCACTGGCATGCAATGTAAGGAAGCCCCTAAACAAAAGGAATGAACGGCTTGCCCAGTAGCAGACTCAAGATTCCTGAGCCAGCATGTCATAGGAGTCAAATTAATCAGTTTGTTCCAAGACTGAACTTGTCCCACAACACTAGAAAGAGGTTTGTATGGGTGTGGAATTCGTATCGCCCGACACCCGGGACATGTAGTTCTGGGCGCCGGGCAAGTTGTTTGGTCACTATTTTAGCCCTGCTACGGACAAGTAGCAGGGCTGGGTTTTTTTTCTTAAACGAGCGCCGCTGCGAGCAGGGGGCGTGAAGCGCCGAGAGCGGGGTGGGGACGGATCGCTGAGAACTAGCGACGGAGCGGAGGGCGTGGAGCCATGACGTGGCTGGGGGCGTGGAGCCGTGATGATGCCAGACAGTGGAGCTGTGACAGGCTCTGTCACCTCCCTCAGCCTCTGTCCCCGGCGGCCGATGCTCGTTCCTATCACAGGAGTTCAAGCAACAGTGCTATGCTAGAACTCCTGTGTCGGAGGTGACAGGGTCAATAAAGAGTACCTGTCACCTCCAAATGCTATCAGACAGGATTATTATTCGCTGTGTGATAGCACAGTTAAATAGTTAAAATGAAAAAGTAAAAAATATTAAAAATGTATCTAAATAAAAAGGCGATTAAGGAAAAATAATAAAACAAATGAAATTTTTTTTACAAAGTAAATAAAAAATTTTTAAAATGAAAACCAGCTCCGCTGTCCCCATCTGCATGCGAATAAACACGCAGTGTTTTCAACTGCAATCGTGTGCAACCGCTCGGGCAGGGCAGTATTGCAGCAGGAAAACGCACAATCTGCCTGGCATGACTGGGGTGTCATTAGAAAATAATGGCACTGCCAAATGGTCAACGCAGTCACCTGACGGCACTGACCAATGAGAAGTGCTACTTAGCACTGCTAAATACGGTTTTGGTTAAAATTATTTTTTTGTATCAGGACAAGTAGATTGTCATGAGGGACAAGTAGATTCGGCCCCCGCTTTAGTCCTTGGACAAGTAGTTTTTTCTAAAATGTCCACACCCCTGGGTTTGGGTAAAACAGGACCGCCTCCAAAAAAAAAAAAAAGGAGGTAACAAAAAAACCAAAAGGTTTTGGTTAAAATTATTTTTTTGTATCAGGACAAGTAGATTGTCATGAGGGACAAGTAGATTCGGCCCCCGCTTTAGTCCTTGGACAAGTAGTTTTTTCTAAAATGTCCACACCCCTGGGTTTGGGTAAAACAGGACCGCCTCCAAAAAAAAAAAAAAGGAGGTTACTAACAAATCCAAGACTTATGCAAAAGTGGAGTCACACGACTCCTAGACTGGAGAGCTCAAATCTGAGGCCAGAGAATCGGCAGGTTCTTCTGTGGAACAAATACTTGCGAGTATCTGGGTCTAGTTCTGGACAACGTGAGGCCAAGAGAAGAGTCTGTTGTAGTGAATTTCTGCAGATGTAGAATCCAGTGTGCACTACCTGCAGCGCATGCACAGTGCAGTGTATATTTACAGCATGGGCAAATGTTATTGCCAAATGGGCAAACAGAAGACACGGCACCTGGAGGAAGTGGAGAAGATGGCAGGCAAAGGTGATGGCTTAAAAAACACACACACGGAGGCAAGTGTCAATGTGCAAGTATGCTGAGCATATCAAGAACTGCCTACCCTAAAGCTGGTCATACACCTATAGATTATCTGCAGACTTTCTATGGTCAGATGGAAAGTGCAACAGATTCCTCCATCTACGCTAAACTGTGTGAATGGAGGAATCTCCCACGGGGCCAAGCTTCAGTATCTTGCTGGTCGGCCCCGCTGGCTCTAAAAATACCTGAACAATCTGATTGGATGCCGGCATTGTTCAGGTGTTTTAAAAGCCAGCGGAGAAGACTAGCAAGATACTGAAGCTTGGCCCAGTAGGAGATTCCTCCATTCACAGTTTACCATAGATGGAGGAATCTGTTGCACTTTCCATCTGACCATAGACAATCTGCACATAATCTATAGGTGTATGGCCAGCTTAAGCCAGACCACAGATCCAGTTTAATAAAGAGTTATAATAGATGAACCCCATTCTTCACAACACTTTCCTCTCCTTCAACCAGCACAATAAATATGTCAATATCAGACAGCAAAGAGGAGAGTTTGAGCACCATATAAAGAAAATGCATCACTAGGTTTTGGGCAGAGCTCCACTTTTAGCAGTTACAACAGTAAGATTCCCTTACATACCATCTAAGTCTCTGTGATCACCATTTAGCACTGCTGCAGGGACTTCCTCGTGTTTTTTTTCCAACTCGTCGGTCGGGGCTTTAGAAGAATCTGTATGAGGAGGAACATTCCCAGCTTCCTTATCTAGATTATTGATGTCCAGATAAGACTGTTCTGCTTCCATTGAGGAATCATCTAGGAGTTCCATCTCCGTCAGATCTAGGCTGGACTCTTTAGGATCTTGGTCTGCTTCACTTTCTGCCTCTTCAGTTCTGCTATTACGAACGGCTGATGGCTTCCTCTTTTTAGGACAAATACCAGAGCTCCAGCGACTTCGTCGTCTGTGCTTTCTCTTTCCTGTATTTATAGGGAAAAGTAGATAACATTTTAGTTTGAACAGCAAGTATCTGGGTAAAATCAGGATTTTTTTTTTTAACATCTAACAGACCAAGCCACCCAGTAATGGTGGCAATTACTGCGGTAGGGATAACCCATATAACAATGGCAGGGTTCAGCTTTTTATTTATATAATTTAAACTAGTGATGTCCCGATACTAGTATCGGTATCGGGGGCGATGCCAGGCATTTTCATGTGTACTTGTGAAAATGCCTCTATTTTTAAGGCCAATACCGGCCCTTTCAATTTTTAAACCGCAGCAGCTGCCGAGTTCCAGCGCTCGCCGGGACCTCAGAAGCTGTCGCTGTCCGTTTCTATACATCCTGCTCCTCCTTCACAACCATGGATAGCCCCAGACACCGGCCCCCATCCAATTAACTAACAGCCCTGCAGAGATCCACGTGTCACCCAGTTGAGATTGCAGCCTTCTGCTCTGGTGGGATGTTTGGTGCAGCTACGGTGGGATCTATGGTGCTGGTCTGGGGACATCTGTATTTAACCCTGGTGAGACTGCCCTAAAAATCATGAGTCTGTGTTTTAGAATTTTTTTTTCAAAATGTCACATGTATCGGTAATTGGCATCGGCAAGTAGTCCCTTTAAAACTACATGTCCGTCAAAGATTACCCTCACAGAATCTACAGTTATCCGGCATCTACCAATCCATGGGTACCGGAAAATGGAATTTACTGTACTTACAATGCTTGCATCTTAAAAACGCATTTAATATGGAGTTGCGTTCACTGGTGTCTCATCTCTAGCTGGAGTAGATATTTGTTTTTAATGTGCTCTCCGTGCTCATGTGTAGATATACTTCTAGCTACACATGAGTACACTTTACAAGTGAGGATGCGCACTTTTACAAGTATACAAACTTAAGTCAAAGCTAGAATGTGACATTCATTGGTGTGAAGTTTAATTCAATGTTTGGCTACTTGTGTGACATCTAGGATAAAGTCCAAAAACACACCTGTACTGGGTGTACTGGCAGCAACAGGAGTTGCAGATCCAGTCGGTTTTTCAGATCCCTCAGTGTCCATTTTCTTCCCATCGGGTGTATTTGTGTTCTTCGGAAGAACATGGTAATAAGAAGGTGCGTATTTCGCAGAAGAAAAACCTGTGTTGAAGAAAGAAAGATCATTTCAATCTGGGAAAGAAAACCCGGCTTAGTTAGGCAAATTCTCCAAAATCATATTCCAATCTTGTCCAGAGTAAGAAGATGGTCATAGTAACACCTGCGTGAACAGGTTGCAAAGAGTAGGATCCAATACCTGCATATTGAAGCAAACCTGTGATTTGCCCATGCAGGACAAAGCAACAAGTTTGATTTCATTCCCCCATCCCTGGCTGCAACTACTCACCTTTCTTCATCATCCATGGAGGAACACAGCTCTGAAGAATTCGGAGACGTAGGGTTATGCTGCTGCCTCCAGGAGAAATGGACACCTGCCAGTTTCGCTTAGTGTCTTCAGAAGAATGGATGTTTCCTTCTCTTATGCTTTATTATTTTAGTATATTTTGTTTCTTCGTTGTAAATGTTACTCATACCGCATATTAAATCCTGGAAGTCTCGAGCTAGCAAAACAGACTGATGCCGGATAAGCTAAATCCTGGAAGTTTGCCTAGCCGTCATGAAGCAGGTCATATCTGGTCTCAGTACTTGGGCTGCATCTGGCAGTGGTCCTATTTATCATTTTATTTTTTATTCAAAAATAAATAAAAAAGGTATTTACCTAATGTTTTAAGATTGGTGTTTTCTCTCATATTTACTTGGGCTGCTCGCTTTTAGACACCTATTTGGCTAAATGCTTTTTTTTTTTTTTAAATGTGGGATTCGGCTGATTTTATTTACATTTTCCACAACCTCTTTAACCCCTTCATGACTGAGGCCTTTTTTTCCCCCCCATTTTTTTGCACCCATGTTATATTCCACATTTTAGGCCTGAAAAGGACTTAAAACCCCCACACATTATATATTTTCTGCCAAAAATATATGCCAAGACCCTATACAATATAATGGTGGTAGTTGCACATTTTTATGTTGCGCAATATTAGCGCAACTCCTTATTAAACCCCAAAATTTAGCGATAAAATTAAATGCCCCAAAACACAACAAAATACCCATTTTTAAAATGAAATATAAAAGATGGGGTTACAACGAGTAAAACGATACCCAACATGCCCAGTTTACAAATTGTGTGCGTCCGTGAAACGGCGAAAAACTGCAGTACCCCAAAAAGTCCACAGAAGACGCTTTAAAAGCCCCCACAGGTCATCAATTTAGAGATACCCCCAAAATAAGGCCCTAGAATTATTGCTCTCACTCCAGCGCGCGCGGCAATACCCAGCATGTGTAGCGCGTTCGTCGTTTTCATACGTAGGCGCACCCGACGCGTGTTTACGTGGCGACGCGCGTGCTCGCGGGGGACTTTTAAAATTTGTTATTATTATTAGATTTATTTTAAAAAAGTATTTTTTTTTACTTTACTTTGACTGCTATCATATGGGGGGGCTTACAAGCCCCCCCATGTGATAGCAGATGGTGGTGACAGACTTTTTCAGGTTTCCTTTTTACTAGGGCTGGTAATGATTAAAATGTTTGTGTTCGATTCATCGAAATTTTTTTTAAATCGATTATAAACGCACATACAGATCCAACTACATTGGCCTATACACATACAGCACAGCAGTGAGAATCATTACCCAGAGTATGGTAATGGGGCCCCACTCCACCCCAACGCGGGAACATTTAAATTACAAAATAAATAATTAAAAAGAAGCACAGGTACACCCTAAATTTAGTTTCAGATAAAGTGGAAGCCTTCACCTACCTTCACTTAACCCCCCTGCCCCCACCACCCCCGACACTGGATGGGTAGAGTTTTCCCAATAGTCAAAGCCTGCCTTCAAAATCCCACTGGTTTCCATTATGATCTGCGTCGTTAACGAAGGGGAAGGAGTCCGGTGACGTCACGGACATAGACGTCACCGGACTCCTCCCCCCCTTCTCTTAGTTAGCCGTCACGGACTGTAACAATTCCTCCCCAAATGCTGCTGGATCGCAAATGCGGATATGGCAGCACAGCCCAGGTGGATTTAGAGGGTGGTTCAGGCTGGGGTTACTGCTATTACCCTCTTTATAGGAGGTGAGGGGGGCGCAGATCCCACAAACATCATATACCACTTTAATAATCTTAACCTCTGTATTACCACCATACAGGGTTAAAAGTTAGTATCTGGTATTGCGGATACTATTTGCAGTGTACTAACCTCATACAATGCGTCTTCAAGGAAATAATAATTAAAAGGTAGGTCTAGTAAAGTTGGTGGCTGTAATTTCTGACAAATGGTTCACAATGCAGAATGAATGGTATTTAGTATAGTAGATGGCAATAAACAGTAACAAGTTCCAGCACTAGGTGGCAGTATACCCAAGTTCCTTAATCACTTCAATGCAGGAAGATCTGCTAGGTTACTTGCCTTTTTTGCAGACAGTACGAGTGTAGAGGAAGCCAGCCACAGGTATCCCGAGGAGACTGGGAGAGTCCCTATTCATCATCCGAGGAAGAGGACCCACTCAAGGTGGAAGTGCAGCATGGCGGGAGAGAGCAATTGCTCCACGTTCAATCTCCTTGATTGAACGCCGAGCAATTGAATCTCCCTCGTTCTTAACGAGGGAGCCGGCTTCAGGTGGCGGCTTCAGCCAGTGACGACGTGGGGTGACGTCGCTGCTGGAGGGGCCGAGCGTTGCAGGAGCGACGCCGCAGAGCAGATCCTTGACACTTTGTTAGCCGACAGCCACTTGGGGAAGGGGGAGGAGTCCGGTAAAGTCGATGTCCGTGACGTCACTGGATCTCCGAGGAACTCCCAGAAGACCCGGAAGCCGGCGGAGAGGTGAGTACCGATCAAAATAATTTTGATCGATCAAAAAAAAAATTAATGATTAATCGAGGGATCGTTCATTTCTGCAGTCCTACTTTTTACCCAAGGTGGTTTTGTCCTTTCATTTAAATGAAGACATTGTTCGACCGCCACTTTGTCCAGTTCCTGTTCATCCTAAGGAAATTTGTTTTTATTTGGATATTGTGTCGGCTGTCTGTTTCCGTCAACCACAGCTCTCATTAGTCATTGGGAGTGGATTCTTCAGGTATTCATTCAAGCTTGATTTGCAGGATAAGGTTCCTCCTTTTCCCATTTCTCCTCATTCTACCAGGGCAATTCAGAATCATGCTTCCGTTACTCAAACATCCTTTCATACCGCTTGCTACAACTGACAGGTGGAAGAGGTTGTTCTTTTTAAAGGGGCAGACTTATTTTTTTGCCTAGTGTCAGTTTCTCCTGGAGGCAGCAGCATAACTCTACGTCTCAGAATTCTTCACAGATGTGTCCCTCAATGGATTGTGAGAAAAAAAATTTACGTTCCGAAATCCTATTTTCCTCTACTCCCCAATTATTTGCCAAAAGCAAAAGAACATATTCACAGTATAGAGAATATAAATCACTCCCTTATATGACAATACTAGTAATTGGAAGACCAAATGGCCCTGAGAAACTGCCAAGAGCTTACCCAGGGATTTTTTCACTCCTAGGAGTTCGGGCAGCAGAGAGGAAGTGAAAGCAAGAGGAGGTTATGTGCTGCTGGAGAGCACAGGTTAGCTTTAAATTGATTTCAAGGCTGTACATAAAATCTGTGAATAACTTGGGAAATGTAAAACATAGTGAAAGGGAATTTATCAAAACTGGAGCAGATGTGCATGGTAACCAATCAGCTTCTCTCTTTCGTTTCCAAATCTTAACTGAAGAAAGTGATAGGTGACTGGTTGCCATGCACAGCTGCTCCAGATTTTGATACATTTCAAGCCAAAGTGTGGAAAATAACGAAGCCAAAACAGGAATTAAACCAATACCCCCAGCAAGCCATACAACATGGATTTTGGAGCCCACTTGTCACAGCCTGGCACGTTATAGAGGAACATTTTCTAATATATATATATACACACACACACACACATATACATACATATACATACATACATACATACATACAGGCTAGGCAGAGATGCTTATCCAATGCAACTGACTAATCACAAATGCATTTCTCTATCCACTGGGGTGACACCACCAGTGAAAGCAGCAGTCCCCTCAGAGCCCACTTATGACAGGTTTTCCCAACTACTTGGTAGAAGCTCAGCTGTAGCAGCTCCTCATAGAATACCAACTCTCTCACCCAATGACTCGAACTGAAAAACAGACTGTTGAAGCTTTTTGAAAAGCATGTGCATGCATTACAAGTACAGATAAGGACACACACACACACACACACACACACACGAAGAATTGGAGGTCAACACTCCCAAAAATGGTGGCATCAATGGGGCCAATTAATACATTTTCCTAAACCTATGCATTTTGCTTGTTCTGCAAAAAAACAGCAAAATGCATGGAAGGGATCCTAATGTGAACAAGCCCCAATGAAGCATTGAATTGGGAGAAACACCACCGAATAAAGACCAAAGACTCATTTCCAAACATATGGACAGACTTATCACTACATAGAGGGCGGGAGGGGAAAAAATAAATAAAATGTAAATCCTAAATTTCCAGGAAAAAAAAATAAAAAATTAGGCTTACCCCTCTTTTTGCGAGATTCCTGAATTTCTTCACAAAGCTTCTCAAATTCTTCATCCAGCTCCTGTTTAATCATTGCATAAACTGTGTCCTTTAGACTGCATGCCCTGTGGCGGATCATCCGATCTAATGGGTGAGAAAGGGAATTAAAGCTTAGATGCCCAGACCAAATTTAACAGTGAACATATGAATCAGCAAACTCAACATGAAGTCCAATTCTGTCAGTTTGACAGTGGAGTTTGAGAACTAGGAATGCGCACAGGTGTACATCATTATCATGGCATTTGGCAAAGTGCATACTAAAAGGACTTATTAGCGCACAAAGTGGGTAATTCTGGATTAAAGCAACCATGAAGTAAAAAAACAAACAAGTAGAGGGCGATATGTTAAAGACGCCATAGAAAGCATCAATTAAGATAATTCCAGCATTGCTTAAGATAGCCAGTGATGCAGCCAGACCCTAGAAAGCACAAGCATTAAAGAGCATCAGCATACAGGAAAATATACAAAATCAGAAAAGTTTCCGTCACTGTGTGCTCTGGGGTTAAATATTCTCCCAAGGTGAAAAAAATGCAGTTCGATGAGGGGGCATTGATTTCTTGGTGGTACCAAGGGTTGACTTTCTAAATTCCAATAGTGTAATTTTACACTAGACTCACCATTTTTTTTAGTCTGCCTTGTTTGAAGGTTTGACCTCTACCCCGCACAGCTCTCCTGTAGGCAGCAATGGAATTTATGTTCCTTTACAGCATTTACCCAGGATGGTGCTCATAAAACACCATACAAAACCCGACTGGTTTAAACCATTTTACCAAAAAAGAGGCACTTAAAAAGGTACCATTTGTAAATACAACTCCAAATCCCACCAACACCTTAGAACACAGCTCTGCAGTTATTCAGAGGACATAAAGGAGAACTATGAGGTGAGTGCTTTTCTAGCCGACCTGTGACAATGAGACTGTCACAGGTCGGCTCAGTAGATCGGGAGGTGAGCGAACACATACCGACATTCGCTTACCTCTCGATCCGGTCACGGCTCTCTGCCGTGACAGGGGAGGGGCTGGATACCCCCCTCCCAGCCATCGCTGACTGGCAGATCGGACGGGGCGGGTACAGCTGGCTCTGCCTCTAGATAGGCAGAGCCAGCTGTCACTAACGCAGCTGAGCGGATCCAGACATAATTGTCGGGATCCGCTTCAGCGTCTCAGTATACCGCGAGCTGTAGCTCGCGGTATACTGAGCTTAGGGTGACGGGAGGACGCTAGTTTGTCTCCTCCCGTTACCCTAAGGGGAACTATGGGGAAAAGCCCTAACCCCATAGTTCTCCTTTAGCAAATGCGGAAAGTTCTCATTGAAAACTGATTACGTGCAGGTTACATCAAGGGGATTGATCAACAGACGGCCAATATAGTAACCTACCTCCTGGGTCCTTGTCTGGATTGTACTCCAGGCAATTACTGCAGATAAGGTCAATGTCTCTTAAGTATTCTTTCACAGTGTGATACTTGTGCAGGTCAATTTTGCTTATAACAGTTGAGAGGTCCATTGGCTGGGCAATTACTGTGACATAATCTGGAACCTGAGGAAATATATAGAACAGATTCTTAGCAAAAATTCTTCTACAGATAATCACTTTAAATGATTTGGAAAAGCATGACCCAAACTTACCCCCTGTGACATCATAACAGGCTTCTAAACTTTTTGTAGGTGCAGCTGCTGGGAGTGCAGTGACTCTAGATAGGCAGAGCCAGCTGTCACTAACGCAGCTGAGCGGATCCAGACATAATTGTCGGGATCCGCTTCAGCGTCTCAGTATACCGCGAGCTGTAGCTCGCGGTATACTGAGCTTAGGGTGACGGGAGGACGCTAGTTTGTCTCCTCCCGTTACCCTAAGGGGAACTATGGGGAAAAGCCCTAACCCCATAGTTCTCCTTTAGCAAATGCGGAAAGTTCTCATTGAAAACTGATTACGTGCAGGTTACATCAAGGGGATTGATCAACAGACGGCCAATATAGTAACCTACCTCCTGGGTCCTTGTCTGGATTGTACTCCAGGCAATTACTGCAGATAAGGTCAATGTCTCTTAAGTATTCTTTCACAGTGTGATACTTGTGCAGGTCAATTTTGCTTATAACAGTTGAGAGGTCCATTGGCTGGGCAATTACTGTGACATAATCTGGAACCTGAGGAAATATATAGAACAGATTCTTAGCAAAAATTCTTCTACAGATAATCACTTTAAATGATTTGGAAAAGCATGACCCAAACTTACCCCCTGTGACATCATAACAGGCTTCTAAACTTTTTGTAGGTGCAGCTGCTGGGAGTGCAGTGCTTACCTATGCCAGCAGGACCCCAGAACTAAATCTCACAAAAGCCCTTTTCCTACATACAGTGTGTGGGCAGAGGCCCTTGGATGTCAAGGCAGCAGCGCTGTTGGCTGGAAAAATAGGATTTTGTTCTTACTATAAAATCCATTGAGGGACACAGGTGTGAAGAATTCTGAGAAGTAGGTTATGCTGGTGTCTCTAGGAGAAATGGACACTAGGCAAGCCAATTAAATGGTCTCCCACATAGGGCAAATGTAAAAGTGTCTTATATATTGAGGCTCCGCTGACCAGCACTAAAGGCAAATAGCTCTGAGAATTTGAATAGAGGAAAATGATTACTCCAGACAGGCAGTCAGACTCAGTCATTTGATTGACACAATCAATAAGATGAGAGTCAACACACGCAGCCGCTGGGTTAGCACTCAGACGTCTTCGACCAGGTAGCTAGAGTCTGGAAAATGAGAACAGTGGCCAGCAGGGGTAGAAAAGCTTATTATGTTAAGAGTAAATTGAGAAAAATTTTTTTTTTCAAATTTGAATTTCTTATCAGTAGGGTTTCTAAAATGAAGGGGCGTCATCAAAAGGAATAATCAACCTCAAGGGAAACAGACTATTTTAAAAAGAAAATCTGAAATGGGATAGTGACAAGGCGTTTATCCAGACAGTCACAATCTTTGTATACAAATCTGTCAGAGATAGGATGAAAAGGAAAATATTTTAACATGTGCAAGCTGTTACTGCAGAAGGGGTTACAACTGAAGAATCCTCCCAAGTTTAAAGCTTGTGAAGTTTCTTTCTGATGTTGACACCATAGGTGATTGAAAATCAGCAGCTGATGGAAAATCCTCCAAGGACCATAAGGATTCATCAAAGTATTTACTGCAAGGGCTCCAAGATGAACCGGAAATATCCAGCATCTCATCTGCAGCTATGGGAGAGGAAGAATGGGAGGCATTTCTTACCCTTGTTAGGGGAATGATAAACAAATGTATCCGTAACCTCCATAAACTACAGAAAAGGAGAAAGAAGAATTTATACACAGTACAGAATCAGTCATTGATAAAGATTTATTGGTTTTAGACAAAGCAGAAAACAGAACAAAATGTTTCCCTTACAGGTAGAACACACAGAGACCAAAGCGGATACATCGTCAGATGTTCCAGTGCAATGTAACTTTAAATAGCACTTGTTTCTTAGAATACTCACAACCCTGACCACTGTGGAGTATCAGAAAGTAAACTGTGCATTCTCACAGTGGACGGCAGGATAACATTGCAGAGCCTATGGGAAATCTAGAGCAGAATGCGTCTCCAGCTCCTTCCTCCCCTCAGAGTCTGTCAGCTTCCCACAGCTTTAAAAATGAGGGCAGGAGGAGAGCTAAGGTGGCACACGTGCATCCTCACTAGATTTCAGGGAACACGCGACTGGCCAGCTTAATGCGGCTGTGCTGAGGGAGTGAGTGCACAATAAAAAGTGTATTTTTATTTTTTAAATGGTGGTAAAAGTCAAACCGTGTAACATATACAAACAATAGGCCACACAATTATTAAAAAGGAGGAACCTTTACAGTCCTGGTTCCAAAATAAAAAAAAGCCCCAGCCAAAAACTTGCCTGACCTCAAATGGTAGCTGAAATACCTCACCAGATAGGAACACAGGACCATAGCAGGAAGGATCCATCGCACGGTACACAGGAAGTCCTCCACTCTTTAAAATGAAGGTGACCACTGCAGGACAAATCAGTACTGAAACTAGAAACGACCTGCTTCCTGACAACTAAAGAAACTTCCTGGATTTCACTCATTCAGCATAAATCAACTATCTGCTCTTGATACCAGAATCCCAAACGAAGAAACAAAAAGCAAAAGAAAAAAGGAGACCTCAATGCTCCTGAAGGACATCAATGCTCCTAAGTGGAACTGGCATGTGTGAGGGGTTATTGCCTTAAAAAAAGACAGGCTTTAATTTTTTGGCTCATGTCCATTTCTCCTGAAGGCAGCAGCATAACCCTATGTGTCAGAATTCTTCAAAGCGGTGTCCCTAAATGGAGCAGGGAGAAAATAAATCAAAGCATGCATGTGCAGAGGGACAGAGAGGGGTGTGGGGGACAGGCAGAGTTCTGTATTACAGCAGCGTGGGCAAGCAGTGCTGCTTGGCATTAAAAAACAGCAGAAGTACCCAAAGTTAGAACACTGGATTTCTAGCAGATTAACATGTATTTGTATGTTATTTTGCCCAAACATACATTTTAAATAGAAGAGCTTGACATGTGTATAGTAACACTTTTCCAGTACAAAAACGGACTATGCTTAGTGACAAAGCATGAGGGATAATGTTTACAAGTGCGCCGCCATTTTAGTTTAGCCATTTCTTCAAATACATGAAATGCCAACAGCTCCACATAAATGAATCCAGATTACCTCCTCAAGGTCCACTGGCTTTGTAAAAGCTCTAAATCGTTTGTCAATGGCAATCCGATGGGTGACATCCCTCAGGAAGAGCCTCAATTCACGGAGCGTCTCTTCTTCCTGCGCCTCCAATCGCTTTAGCTCCTCAGTAGTCATAGGACGGGCCTCAGGTGGTGGAGCCACCGGCAGCACCTCAAGTGCATGAAGAACTGAAAAAAATATTTGTTAGCATTGCATCAAAGATGTTTAATTTTTTTTTTTTGCTTCAGGATAGAACTAACCTGCCTTCCTTTTGGAGGTTGGAGGCTTTGCAGCTTGGTTCAAAATAAGATCCTGGAAGAAAGCTCTCCGGTCCTCCTTGTTTGGTAACTGAACGTGGAAAACCTCCCCATAGTCATCCAGAAACAGCTCTTGTAGCTACAGTAAAAAGCAGATCAGTTATTCTCAAAATGGAAAAATATTGGTTTTCCCAGATTTACAGGAAACCAAGAAGAGGAGAGAAAAAAAAAAAAGGCGCACACTGCCACCCCTGACCTCTTGAAACTTTTTTCTGCCTGCCTTCAATACTACGAGACGCCGACCAGCAAAAGGTACACAGATCAGGGATTCCGACTAGATTTCTACTGCATTTGCAGCACACTTTTTTTTAACCGCAAACAATAGGGGCAGGAAATTGTTTGTGACCCCATGAAGGCGACTTTCTCTCACTCCCTGTCCTTATGAGGTTCTGCCTGACAGGACAGAAAGTGTTTTCATTGATGTATGTGCCCATCAGTTCTATCTCATCACTACGCTACTAAAAAAGTGATCATACAGTACAGGACACAGGCAATTCAGAAGTCCATGCAAGGCTAGCCATACGCAGCAATTTTTCTCGTTCAACCCGCAGGCTGAACGAAAAAAAATTCACCCGATTTCTCCATCAACACAAAGTGTCGATTGAGGAATCCCGTTGTTTATATTGTATTCAGACAGGTGCTACCAGCACCAGTCAGAATACCCGATTAGTGCGGGCAGCTCATTGGCTGCCGACAGAAACTTTTCCAGCAGGCTCCTTCGATCAGCTGATCAAAGAATGCTGGCTGAAAAGGGAGCCGACAGCCCCATACACTGTGCGAATTTCAGCCGGTACATTAAAAACCGTCCGAAATTCAGCCAGGGTATGCACACCTTTGGATGTAGGTATTAGTAGGTAACAAATGGCCAGCTCCAAAAAATTTTTTTTTGGCAGTAGGAGGACACAGAGTTGAGGAATATCTACTCAAAAGAAGCAGATTTCACTAACAATTGAAAAAATCCTATTTTCCTTGACCCCCCCTTGGAGTTTCCCCATCACTTCCTGTACTAATAGGGAGGAGAGATTTCCCATTTAGCATTACAGATTGCAATAACCCTGACCAGGGTTCTAGTCCTTCCCCACTCTAACAAAACAGAACAAAAATGTAAGCATTATGTGCCAGAAGGGAAGAGGAAGAACCTGTGACATCATTGCCAGTCTGAAGACTACACGATTTAAAAGGTAGAATTTACATAAGCTACTGGTGTAGTTTGGGATTGTGCAAATACGGTAATAGACCCAGGAACAATGCAAACTCCACAGAGATAAAACCTAGATAGATTATAAACCCAGCAATACATCCCTCTCAGGTTACAGAGCTAGAATATTCCAAATGAGCACTAAAAGGAAACTTATACCAAGTTTAAATAAGAGGTTGTCAACATTAACCTCCTAAGAATACTACAGCAGCTGTTAGAGTGTCTCTGGATTCAGCGACACACTTAGCCAAAGGCAAGCAATCAGATTAGAAAGTCACAATGTCTGATCTGCATACTAGTTTGCAGGTCTGTGTCTCAGTGTGTTTAACCCATTGGATCAGGACAGCCAGACAACTAGCATTTTATACTGCAAAAGCAGACTCCATATTCTCTCAGTACAGGTGTCTCAGAGTAGTGACTATACGAAAATCTGGAGTTCACAGAGAAACGAAGAGAGATAACCCAGCTTGAAAAGCACCGTGAGGGTAAAAGGTATAGACAGAAGAGAAGAAATCCAAGATTTAACACAAGGTATTTTCACAAAACATTTGACTTCACCAGATAACGGTTATTACCTCACAGTCTAGATCAGCATATTCCACGTCACACGTTGCCAAGAGCAGGATTGGAGAAAACGATGGTATACTTTTGATTAGGGTTAAAAATGTTGCTTTCAAGGTGTTGCCAACTGTCTCCCACCACAGATGAATGTGTGGAATATACAGAATGCTAGGAACAGTGCGTCTTGCTTCACGGAAAAGCTGGATCAAAAAAAGTGATGAGTTGCTTAGTGTCAGGCTCAGGTCATTCCACTCAGTGCCATCTCAATAAAACGTAGGTGGCCTCCATATTTAAAGATGGCATTGTTTCTTCGATTACAACTTTCTCATGTATTCTTTGCTATACAAAAAGGCATGTGTGGCAGCATGGTGTGCTTTAACACTGTACTGCCACATATATGCATAGAGCCGACTTCAACCGGTGAAGATTTTTTTTGCCTATTGTATAGCAAAGAATACATGAGGAGAAAGTTGTAACCTAAGAAACGATGAAATCTTTAATATTGATGCCATGTACATTTGGTTGTTGTAGGTGTTCCCGCTAACCTCTGTGTGCTTCAGCATCTCTTGTTACTCTCCCTCTGTAACAAAAACCTAGACCAATTTGCATGTGTGGAGGTTGGAGGGGGAAGGGTCGGCTGAATCACTACTAGCAAGTGCCTAGTAAGCAGGCATCACAGACCAGCAGCAACGTTTACACCCCTCTGCTGTGGCTGAATGTCATGCCATTAACGGGCAAAGCTCTGGCACTTCCTGGTAGTGATGCAGCTGAACCCTCCACCTCCAAACATGCCCATTGGTCTATTTCTTTCTTCACATTTTTACTACAGAGAAAGTAACAAGAGATGCTGGAGCACACAAAAGGTTAGCGGGAACACCTACAACTCCCAAGTGGACAGGAACAGAGTCAGGAATTATGACAAGGAAATCTCACTTTTGAGTATCCGAAACAGAGAAAATGACAAATATTTAATGATCAAACCATTACAAAAGATAGTGACAGAAGACTAAAGGGGACATTTATAATAGATCGTGGATATCGAGAACTGCTCTTTGCTATATGCCGCAACGTTAAAAGGAAATGCAGGTTGCAGTGTGGAGCCGGTACTGTCCCATGGAGTTTTCTCTGCTTAACAAGGAAAGGGCGAACTCTGATTGGAGGTCATGTTCCCTTTCATCCCTGCTGTGCTTTATTTTTTTGATGCAGTGGCATGGCTGTACCGTTGCTTCATAAATGTCTCTAAGAATTTGAGTTACCTTGCGATTCAAAATATCAAATATTTACTTCAGATTTGATCCCAATACAGCACGGCTGTGGGTCTAAGTTACTGATCCCAATGCAGCATTGATGTGGGTCTAAGTTACTGATCCCAATGCAGCATTGATGTGGGTCTAAGCCACTGATCCCAAGGCAGCATGGCTGTGGGTCGAAGTTAACAGGTAGCAGAAACAAAAGGCTTACTTACCTGTGCGCAAGTTTCCTCTGGAGAAGTTACACTAACTCCAAAAAGCACAGCCAAATCCAATGTGTACACGGTGAACTTTTCCAGAGTGTGTATGAGTGCCGGAGCCAAGTGTGTACCCTGACCCAGGCCTGGCTTCCCAGAGATCAGGAACCTAGGCCTGAATGAAGTAGGCTGGTGATAGGCATTCCTGAACACATTAAAAAGACAAGTGACAAATTCCAGTTAGTCCCAAAACGTATGGGCAACAAGTTCAACACTAAACAATCAAATTATTCATCCAGCAAAAATAGTTTCTTAAAAGTGGGTTGTTCAGCTTCAAAAGCAGATATGAGTATCTACAGCACCACTGTGCAATTAAAAGCCAATTGTTTGACAACTCAAAGTGGATAGAGCCACATCAGCATCCCTGAAGCAATGAGGGCATTGCTGTTCTGCAGTACCGCTATGTAGTGTCTCCACTTCTTCCTCCATCCTTATTGCTACTGCTCACTATGATTTGAAGACCCTTTGTAAAAGACTGCAAGCTGGGCCACTGATGTTTACTCTACCGCCGGCCACTTGTAAGTGCAATGTCTTTGCTCTTTACAAACTGGAAGTTTTCAATGCACTCTGTTCTTGTGAATGTCAAAAGAAAGGACAGTGACAGAAACGTCTTGTCAGCGTTTTAAAAACCCCGGTACTAATACCAATACACAACAGCTTTCAGCTTAGTAAATGCTACACAATGTTTATGTGTAGCTGTTCCCTAACTAGAAGATCATCAATCTAGAGCCTGCCTGAAATTGCATTCAATAGGTTAAAAAAAAAAAAAAAACCCATGATGCCTGCGGTATGCGGGATACATAAACCCTTTTTGCTGAATTTCAGACAATAACGCAAATAGGGCATTTAAAATCATTTAAGGTGAATGGATGAGGTGGAGGAGCGAAAGTGTGTGGAGGGAGAAATGAGTTGAAAATGAGGTGGGTGAAGATTATATAATGGAGGAAGTCAGAAGATATGGGGATTTAACGTAGCAGGTCATTTCAATAATCTTCTCCACTATGTGTTTACATGAGCAAGGAAATGAGACTAGCAATAGTAAAATGGAACATGAAATGTAACTAAGATATGTAGGTTTATAAAATGAAATAAAGCAGATAAAAATAAATAAATAATAATTTAAGTCAGGGCATCTGATTCAGCACAGTACTTACACACTGAGGTGAATAAATGGTCTATTTTCTTTTGATTTGCCACTTGGCAAATGATTGATAATCCCATTTTCAAATACAGAAGGACCTTCGTCGTCGCTGTAAATCAGATCTTCATCCAACAAACCACTGGAAAGAGCTGAAATATACACAAGAGAAAAAAAACAAAGTGAGGGAAATAAGTACTTCTCAATTCTCTTCGGGCAATATAGCAGTGGTGCCCTCACATCGAACTCTTGGATGGTTCAGTAAAAAAAGCATTTTTGTACTCCCTGGAAAAAAAAAAAATCAGTTCTGGTCTTTCATTGAGAGACACTGCTTGATGATGTTAAGCAACGTATGGTTTTACTGCCGCCTACAGGAGAAATGGACAACATGCCTTAGGAGGCTTCATCTCTTCTCACCTGCTCAGTTATAGCAAGCATTTTCAAGAGGGGAAAAACCGCATATGAGGGGTGGGAGCCATGTGGCTCTACAGACTCGGAGAAATGGATTCAACAGTGAGTACACAATTCCTATTTTCTCTATAATCTATTGAGAGACCTCTAAAAGCAGCCCAACTAAGGGGGTGGGGAACACAGCAAACAGGATAAAATGCTCACATAACAACAACAGGACAGCGTAAGGGACTCAATAGAATGCACAGATCCTCCTGAAGAACCTTAAGACCAAAGTAGGCATTAGACGAGGCCCAAACATCAACCTGGTAAAACTGATCAAACATGTGAACAAAAAGACAAGGTGGCAGCCTTGCAGGCCTGAAAAACAGGTACCCAATGTAGAAAAGCCGATGCCACACTAAATAATCTAGTGGAGTGCCCTTTCACAGGAAAGAGTGAAACCTTGCCTGCAATTCTGTATGCATGAATGAGGCGTTGGAGGATCCCATCTGGAGATAGGGGAATGACAAGCAGGTTACACCCTATGGAGACCGACAGGAATGACAAAAACCATCAGTCTATCTGAAAGAAATTGTAGCCGAGATACACTTGCACA
Organism: Nanorana parkeri; assembly: GCF_000935625.1. Lineage (NCBI taxonomy): Eukaryota > Metazoa > Chordata > Amphibia > Anura > Dicroglossidae > Nanorana > Nanorana parkeri. The sequence continues at coordinate 173,617 of NW_017306834.1, forward strand.
GCACATACCACATCCAGACAGTGAATTGAGGCCTAGGCTTTTTTCGGGTGGTAAAAAGCTGCTCTTCACACAGGTATGTCCTTAAAGGTGTCTATGGATTTACCAAAGAAGTGTTCCCTCACAAAGGGCATGTGCAAAAGGCTATTATTGTACTGCTGTTTCACAGACCAGAATTTGAGACATTAGCAATGGCAAGAGAGAATAAGGCCTCGGAAAGGGCTTTTAGCCACCAGATGTTTAAATATCGGGATATCCTCTACAGCGGGAAGTATTGCCAAGATATTAAAAGGCCCACTTTTTAAGGAAACTCTCGTCAATAGGATATTGAACAAAAAAAACACTATGGAGATTAAAAATGTTTCTCTGGATTAGGACAATCACCATGCAAAACAGATTCCAATAATCAGTGTAAAGGGAAAGTTTCAATAGGCTTTGGATTTTTTTAAAGAGAACCGAGGCTGGTAACAGGTATGGCAGACACAAGCTTTTCCAGGAGTGGAGACATGTGCACTGCATCAGTGAGGACAGAAATGGTAACCTTAAGTTTCAGGGTTAAGCCATCTGACAGACCCTCATGTACAATGTCATCAAACATCGATAAGGTACATTCCTCATCATCCTCTGCTGGCCGTGCAGAAACAGCTGCAGCTACAGGGAAGTCAGAGATGGACTCCGGAATAGAGGGTACAGATGTACACTTGTGGCCCTTGCATTCTGAGTATGCAAACACGGCAAAGATTTTCTCAAACTCAGACATGGTAGCTGAGAATTTCTCTGGATAAAAAAAAAAAGGGTTAAGAAGGACTCCGAGGAGTGCTGCAACTCTCGCAGGGGACAGTGGTTCAGGCCATCAGTATTCGATCCTTTCGAAGGCAAACCAAGCTGGAACTTAGTGCATTGTAAGCTGGCAAGGATTACAGTAATTGCGCTTATGATTTGCCATACGATCACACAGGCCAGTCACAAGAAACTGTGGGAGCAGGAAGGGTTGCAACCTTGACATTGAAGGCAGCAGAGAGCCCAATACACATCTGAAGGATAGTAGGGTGGATGCAGCAAAGAAGAAATTGGGAAGTGTTGAGAGGTCCATGCATGGTCCAGAGAAATGGGGTGCACATGCACAGTGTAATACCCCAGACAGTGCAGAGTCAAAGGGGACACAAGGGCAGTAAGGCCCTAGAGTAATGGTGCCAAATACAAACATGTGACTGTATCAGTCCCTGCAGCGCAAACTGGAAAGCGGCAGGGCGAACCCCAGTGGCTCTGCAGCAACTGAATAATCTTGCAAAAGAAAAATGTCTTGATAAATGCAAAGAGGATAGGATTGCTTCTATCAGAGCAGAGAGAAGAGATCTAATCTCCTAGGACAATAGCACAAAACTAAGAAATGGTGGAAGTGGGAGGCTGTCCTTACAGCTTTGTTTACCAGTGTCCATTCTCCTGAAGGCAGCAGCATAATCCTGTGTATTCAAATTATATGCCATGTCCCCTAATGTATAATAAAAAGGTCCTTTGCCCCAGATTTACAGTTTTCATTAAAAGAATACCTGGTAATCTCATCATGTAGGCCCTTGTCAGGCACTTCCCGTTATGGGGCGACAACAGTCTTCTAATTGTGCCCTGTGTTGGCTGTATGTAGACAAAAGCGCCTTAAAGAGGCTAGAGGAAGCACCACTGTGATGCAAATAGAGCGTGTGTGTGGGGGACGACGACACTAAAATAGCGGGCTATTAATCTGGCTGGTACTCTACTAAATGACTTATACCCGGGTCACCCATGTCCAAAATCCCATACATAAATGGCAAGTTTAGTAGGGGATAATATAATGCAGAAATGTCACTCACCAGGCTCTTTAGGTTTAAGTCCATCTTCCATATGTGGGAAAACTTTCTTCAATGCTTTCAAGGTGATGCTCAGAGTGTTCTGAAGCAGAGGCTTGATGATGCAGGAAAGTGCTTGTCCAGGGGAGACGACAGCTCTCTGTGAGGCAGGCACAATTTTCTGCATTGCAAACATGAAGTCCCTAGCAGTAATTTTGATAGAGGAAACATCGAGCTGCAGCTTATCTGTTGTTGTGTAAATCTGAGGGTAACGCTTGCGTAAAGCGCACAAGGCAGCTTCGGAGCACAGAGATTTTACGTCCGCACCACAATACCCTGCAAAGCAGAAATCGGATTATAACCAAAGCAGCGCATCCCATTCTTATGTTTGTCCTGTAATACAAAGCCGTTCTTACCAACACACTTCTCAGCTAGTTCCTGCAGAAAACTTTCGTATGGCTGTGGATTCCATTCTTTTGTGTGAATTTTCAGAATTTCCAGACGTGCCTGTTAAGCAGGTAAATACCAATTACCAAAAAAACATGAAAAGGTTACAAATATTCTGTGAGGATCGGATGAAAAATTGATGCTTCCACTTTCATATCTCAACAGATGGCTGCACTAATATGCAGGAAGCATTGACACGTATAGGTTTTCCCATCACCTCAGTGGTCAGCAGGCCATTATAATGTAGGGGTTTTCTACCTTCTCTAAAATGGAACCGGGTGCTGGAGCCTCACCAATGCAATTTGCAGAGCATGGCAGAAGGGGTTGTTCTAAGATATGCACAAACATATGCAACTGGTTTATAGCAACCATTTATGAATGCACTCTGCATTGCCGGGACAAAAGAAGCAAAAAATTAGGTATGTACTAAATTCTGTGGCATGGCCATCCTGTGAAAACATCCAATAAGCTTCAATTTGTTAATTAATTGAATAACCATGCAAGTCCCCAATCCTTTCCCCCTAAATCCCCTTGGATCCTAGAGTGCTTCTCATTTCAGGGATGTCTCAGTTCAGTTGTGTTAATTTAGGTGACCATTTGATGCTTGTGCAGTAAATGCAAATGCTATGCAGATCTACCGCCATTGTGACCTAGAGATTCATATTGGGAGGGAATAAGATAGTAGAGACCGGACCCTGACCTCCCCTCACCCCTATGCAGCAGCAGATCACTTCTAATAGCGATCTATTGCTGGCTAGGAAAGCCTGAAAGAGCTACGGCAGCTCTGTCTGAGACTTCATACTGACAAGTGCGGTGATGGCTCTGGATGTAAACACTATGCAGAAGCATAGAGTTTCATTTAACTTCCACAGTGTGCTCCTATGGAGGGATTTGTAGAAGCTTAGGAAGCTGATAATTGGATGCAGTCTGTATGAGCCTTAACCACTGCTGGCACCCACCGATTCCCAACGCCGCTTTAAAACGCTGGCTGGGACTCAAGCAATTAGGGACATTCAGCAGCAAGAAAGTTCTGACCGAAAAACATTTTGCTACATTATATGGGTCACATTTATGCTATTCTTGGGATTGTGGAAGGTTTGTGCATGATGGGTTCTTTAGATGCTCATGGCACAATTGAAGCAAAATAATTGCTTAATCTCAACATCCCACCACAATTCGCAATACCATCCAGGCTTGGTACCCCAAGACATCCACCTTTTACCAAAATGAAAAGAAACCCATTATGGATATCCCTTGGCAGACAATTAAGTTGAGAATACTGCAGGACATGGTTGCGGCGTGCGGCCTTCGACCATGACCGCATCACATGTTTATCATTGTCAAATATAAAAGTACACAATCCTCAAGTGACTATTTAAAAGACACTGAGGCATTGATTTCCGTTTAATCTTCGTATATGTGCAATCATTACACCAATCCTTTCATATGAATGCAAGTTTCTACAGCTGGACTTTCTACTCCTCATGGCCTTCAGTTGCAATCCCCAATTGCCTTAAAATTTTCCAGTCAATTCCTCAAACAGTAGAGCAGTACTTTATGCTATAAAATGTAAGATGTGCAATTCAGCATCTCTGCAGCTGTAACATAAAATAAGGGCATGTAGATTTGTGGGATTGAAGATGGACACATTGTAAAAACACTGGCATGCTTACATCTCTGTCAGGCAAGTTGAACAGGAATTCTCTGTCAAAACGTCCAGGCCGCCTTAGAGCAGGATCAATAGAGTCAAGTCTATTGGTGGCTCCGATCACAACGATCTCTCCTCGACTGTCCAAACCGTCCATAAGAGCCAGCAATGTGGAAACAATCGAACTAAAAAAAAGGTTTCAGAGGGAAAGCATCAAATGATTAAAGCGTTTTCTGTACTCAACTGTTAAATGATTCTTTAGCTCTCTCAAAAAAAAAAAAGGGGGGTATGCTTATGGGAGAAACTCAGGAAAAATTAAAAAAATGTTTGCTCAACTACCAAACATAACTGATAGGTTGCCGAGGGCACCAATATCTTCATTATTTTCTTTGCTTCAAGACGAACTCCAGGAAAATATTTTTTTTTTAACCCTTGCATTGGGCAAGTGTTTGTTTTTGTCTAGGTTCAAGAATCAAAGTTACTCAGAGATGCTGGAAGGACCAGTCTATAGGTGCCCATACACCTTGCGATTATCGTTCGATTTCTTTCGTGCCCTCATCGGAATGACATCCGCGTTGCGCTCAAATACCCCATATGCATAGACCACCATGGATTTCGAGTATTGTTTGTTAGCAATACGAACTGACCCAATTGTGATCGACAGAATGGATTTTCGTTTGCACACGTGCAGTATTCATGTTGCGATTTATTTTTTTCGTACAAAAACCCCCACTGATTTATCGATTTTCGTACGATTCGAAAGATGTTTCCAACCTTACCGATCGAGGAAATTAAGGCAGCTGTACAGTAATTCTTATCGTTCACTTCCCCATCTACTGGACAATTATGGTACTAAAAACCCGATGGTGTTCGATTTCCCAACGATAATCGCAAGGTGTATGGGCACCTCAAGAACAAGCCGGCTCCACGGTTCAGGTGAGTATATCTTATACTAAACAAGCAGTTAACCCTTGCAGTGCAGGGGCTAGCCCCACTGCGGGGGTTAATACTTTTTCACGGAGTGCTTTCAGCTTTATATCCCCAGGTATTGATTTTACAAAAAGTGACTTTGCATGAAAATCTAACAGTGTTTGATAAAGTACCTATGAATTTGGTCTTGTCTGCTTGATCGGACTGGTGCCAAGCCATCAATCTCATCAAAAAAGATAATTGATGGACGCATCTGATAAGCCTAGGAAAAGAGAAAAAAAAAAAAATGTTTGACAAAACTGAAAAGGGAGAAGCTATTAAGAGTTAGAGGCCAAAACCACAACATGGCTGCTGGGTGAGCCAAAATTGTGCACCACAGACAGGATTAAATGAATTGGACTCCTATATAGCAGCCGTTAAAAAATGAATAGATGCACTTTAGTGCAAGAGGCTTCTTACACATCTCCCAATTGAGAATGGTCTTTGCATCCAAACATGTTTTTGAGATTAAAACATCAAAGTTTACAGCAGAGTCTAATGTTGCATACTAGTAAAATAGTCATCCTTCAGCTTTACAAGACTTAGCATGACCTAGACTTCAATCACACGATTAGTTTACACAATTAGACATTTCCAACAAACTGCCAAGCGATAAAGTGAATATCATATAGAACCATTAGAAGCAGTCATTGCTGGCTTCTTTTATTTTAAATGTGTACACTAACTAGGAACAAGATCATTGTATCACTTGTACACTAACAAGGAACAAGATCATTTTATCACTTGTACACTAACTAGCATTAGCATACCAGCAATTATATAAACACATTGGCTCTAGCTCATCCTGATCTTCCAGGTAGTAAGGATCAGGATGACAGTCCTATAGGATGCACCTTCAAAAACAAGCCAGGCCTTGCCTGGGCATAAAGAGCCATGAGATTACTGGCCAGTCTTGACCCAAGATAAACAGAGCGCACATCGACCAAGGTTTGTAAAATGGCTGATAAAACGAAGACTTGCATTCTGAATCCTGCAAATTGTGTACATTTGACCCACCTAGACTAGTAAAGACCTGCAGCAGTGTCCAATATTAAGGAACAGAGGTCTAATGAGTTTGGTGCAAAGCTATGGCATTGAGAACTACCAACTAAGGGTAGATTCCCTTAGGTAGATTCCAAATAAGGGTAGATTCCACATAAAGAATATATCACCTCACCTGGTCAAATAAGAGTCGCAGCTGACGTTCAGATTCACCGACCCATTTGCTTAAGCAGTCAGCCCCCTTCCTCATGAAGAAAGAAACTCGTCTATCACCGATGCTGCACTCATTGGCCAGGGCCCTGGCTACCAAGGTTTTTCCGGTACCAGGAGGTCCATAGAACAGACAGCCCCTAACAAACAAACAAAAAAAAGATGTAAAAAACACAATACAGAGTTGTCTGCAAACATTCAGGTAATAAGTAATCCGTTTCTAAATGAAGCAGAACTAAGCTCCACAGTTATAAAACAGTTTGGAAATGTATTGTTCTTTGCACTCCTGTGTCAGCAGTCAATACCATTCCTGTTCTACGCACATCTGACATCAGGCATGGCAAGACTCTCTGCATGACCATGCGAGTGTTATACCTCACATTCACTTTCTTAGTTTGCTTGCTCTACTAGAGCTGGTGGCTTAAGCCAGTGTTTGTGCACACTGCGATTACCTCTAAGAACATGACACACAATTCTGAGGCCCTCAGCCTCTCCCTTCAGATTGTTCACTCTGTGTACATCCTGTCTGAAGCACGTTATGGCAGGTGCATGCCATGCCTCTTGACCTACATTGGGCAGGAAGGAAGCCCTCGGTCTCAACACTTCCTTGTCCCTATACAAAATCAGAAAGGGTTATTTGCTGGATAAGGATCAGACACTAGCCTCAAAGAAGGGATGGCTACAAGGAATACCACCTTGGGGATCAGAGCAGAGAGAATCTCTAATTGGATTCAAATGACAGTTTCAAAAGTGCAAACAAAAAACATTTAGATCCTATGGAGTCACAGGGGAATGAAAGTGGGAGCTACATGGGAAACCCCCTATACAAGAGGTCTTACGCAAATATTAAGAGGCCAACATTCACTCAAGCAAAATAGAAAGGGCAGCAACTTGGTCCTTGATAGTGCAGAGAGACAAAAGCTGGCCTTACGGGAAGGAGTGGAGATTTGTGCCACTGAGAAACCATCACAGAAAAAGATGGAAGTATGCTTTCAATGCCCGATATGAAATCTTTCAAGAAGTAGACTTCATAGCTTTTAGCACTGTAGGAAGCTCAGACTCAAAAGCCCCTGTTCCTCAGCCATGCCATTAAAGCCAGTGTTCTGATTCCATAGCCAGATTCCTAAACCACCAGGCCATGGACCAGCTTGTCCTCCATGCCAAACAATTCACTCTGTACAGAGGCCTCATTGACTTATCCCACAGCCACAGAATGTTGTGTTGCAGAGGTCTGGAGTGAAACGAGGCAAAAAAGGGACTGCCTCAAAACAAGGCTACATTTAAGCTCTAGACTCATGTAAAAACGCAAAGTGGTCCCGACTCCTGAATTGGCAAAGTCTGATGTTTTTCTTGTGGAAGTAACACTCTTGCTTGCACTCATGTCCAGTACTAGGCCCACATATTCCAAACAAGGAGTCTGTGTCATCACTGATTTTTAAAGATTTTGGATATGGATGAACTTGTGTAACATCTAGATGCTCAAAGCCACACTGTCCTACAAAGTCCACACTAACCATCCCCTCAAATGGGGAAGCCAGAAAGTCTACCTGGTGAAAGAAGATGATAGATCGGGTGGATTCCATACATAATTTCTGAGTTTGAATGAAGACATGTAGAACTTTGAGATCCAAGATGGATTGGATGCCCCAATTGGGTTTGGGAACAATGAACAAGTTAAACAAAAATTCTCAAGATTGTTGTGCCACAGGAGTTGGGAAGGGATATCTTGGTCCAAAAGGGCTTGATGCAGGGCTGCTAATCTGTGTAGTGGCAAAGGAGTTATCCTGTGGCGACATGTAGGCAACTTCCTTTGATTCCTCAATAGACCAGAAAGAAAGATCTATGTCTCACTGCATTCATTGGAGGACACAAGAATGCCAAGGTAGGAGGTTATGTCCCTTCTTCTAGAACAGCGGTTATGAACTTATGAGGTATAAGGGCCAAAACTGTGGCCCCTGAAAGCACCAAAGTGTCATACATATTATTCAGTACGTAATGCTAGAAAAGACTGACAAACTGCAGGCATGCTAGGACACTGTCAGGTATTAATGAAGACTGGAAACCTATTGCATACGACAGTCATAAAATAAGGACCTGTTATGGGAGACTGATGAAGATAATAGTCATTAAAGCCTCTTTGAAAATCAATGCTCCCACTTCTCAGGTTTGCATAGGGTTCAACATCCAAGTACCAAAAAGGTTTAAGGGTTGGACACCAGGGTCCTTGAACCTCTCCTGCACAGCCCTTCAATAATTACCTGGGGTGGTGTATAGCTACGTTTCTTCTAAGTCTAATCTGGTATAGGCAGGGCTTATATCATTTTCTTTTACTGAACACTGTAAGAAAACGAGTTTGCAGAGAGTAGAAAAAGTACTCATCTGTTTGCCCACTGACATACTTTGTACCTCTAAACCCATTTTCAAAATAAAAAAAAAAAAAAAAAAATTAA
>NW_017306834.1:182183-226269 GCF_000935625.1 Nanorana parkeri
AAGTTAACCTACCGTGGAGGCTGAATCTTAAACTTTTCAAAAACTTCAGGGTAAAGCAACGGGAAAACCACCATCTCCTTTAAAGAGGCTATGTGTTTAGAGAGACCTCCAACGCTAGTAAATCGTACCTATGGAAAACAGGGGGAAAAAATTGCTGATATACAAGTTTTAAGCAATCATGGCATTTGGCAATTACATTTTTCATATATTTAACAATCTTACTAGGAGTAATGGCTCAAAGACCCTTCCTGCGAGCCCAGGCGGTCGTGGAAACACTCGTACAGTGGTTTCCTCATGATAGCTGGGCTCAAAATACTTCTATGCTGAATAGCATTCATGCATCATTATGCAAGTACTGTTCAGTAAGGACCACCCACACTGGGCAAGAAGATAAAGACCCATGACGGCACTAGACCAGTGCGAAGATTTAGGATTGGGCCCACCTGTCAGGTTTTCAGGTGGACCCGATCGGATGCCCAATGCAAGTCTATGGGCAGCTGTGTCTAAACGGACAAGTCAGTTTACACCCAGTTACCTCCGCCAGGTCCAAAAAACAAACAAACAAAAACAGTGTCGTTTAGACGGATCGGATGTAATTTTATGAAAATGGACATGTCCGTCCACAACAGCTTCCCCATAGACTGGCATGGGGTGCGGTAAAGGCAGTTTTTTTCTGGAGGAAAAAAAACTGTACATATTACAGATGTCACAGCGGTGACATCCACTCCATACTGCTGTGATCAGCCCATGAAGAAGGGGCCTTAGAGTTACTGCAGCACACACAGCCGAACAAAACAAAAACAAAAACAAAAAAAAAAACAAAAAAAAAAAAATCACACAACAAGCAAAATATAGTAGGGGCTGCCAGTCCTCAGTGAATGATATATGCCTGGCTGTAATGACAATTCTTAGGCTTCAATACTTTGACCCACTGACATGAAATAATTACAATTTCCTAAAACAATGTCATGAAACTCACAGAGGTATCAATCTGCATTGGGTCAACATCTGCTAGGCTGGCACCAATTTTCATGCGATCTTTGTGAAGTCCTTTTAAATCGTCTCTCTGAATGTTCATAGGAAGACACCTTTATTAAAAAAGGGGGGGGGGGAATTAATTCAGGTTATACAATACCGTTTCTAAAAAAAAAATTCCATGACCTGAGAAGGTTTGCAAAATGTAAGGCAGGTGAACACCATCACAAGCATATAGGCCATTTATAAAAAGGACCACTCCAAAAACTGAAATGTCCACATTGTGTAGACACCAATGGACTAAAATTGACTGTCTGCTTATTTTCCTCTGAGATTTCCTGGCAGCCAAAATGTATGTTTTGCACAGCATGGGGAATTGCATCTTTAACCTTTTCCTGATCAGACAAGTTAATGCCCAAATTACACTCAGTACCATCTGTATTAACCAGTTAAAGTGACATTAATGCCGACTAATTTACCTTCTAACAAACATGTTGAAAAGGACATATACAGCATTTGGTACACCATATATCCCTTTTATTTTCTCAGTTTTATGTGACATACCAACTGCCATGGCGATCACATGATCAGGAAACACACCAGGTGGTTCCCAATAGTTACTGTAGACCAGCAGCTCCCAGAAGTAGAACATGGCGATATGCACGCCAAGAGTTACAACAGACTGCGATCATGGAAGAGTTAACTTATCCAAGACCACTGAAATAGGTTTGTGTGCGAAGGTAACTAGTAGTTTTTGGATATTTAGTCCTATAAAAAACCCCCCCCCAAAAAAAAAAACCTACCTGCTAATAGCCTTGTTACGGCTTCGAACCAGGCGCCTCTCAAAATGTTCCTCATCATCTGAAGAGGAGGAGGAGGATGATGTGGAGTCATTGCTATGCACAGCGTGTCTTCTCCTAAAATGAAAAGTTAGCAATTTGTATATAGATTTTATTGGTAACATGGCACTGAATCCCCTCTCATCAGTCAGATCAGCAGTGTGGAGTCTCCTGCTAAGGGAACTTTGCACAGATTTTAAAAGTTCCATGGCTTTAGCTGGCTCAAGAACTTTAGACTGCAGAATGTGAGCGTAAGGTGTTTTATACAACTCAAATCCAAAATTTTGTTTTGGAAAAAGTAGAGAAGAGCAAGAATATCTGTTAAGTATTTTTGGCTATACATAAAAGGGAATTATGGTTTAGGGAGAAGATTTAAAGTTTATAATTTTTTCTAATGGAGGTTTTAAATTTTGATCCGGTCTTTAAAAACAAACTAAAGGACGGAAGAATTATCAGAGCACTATAGTTTAGCTGATGTGAGAACACAGCAGCAGCAGGCTTCCTTGTGACCAACTTTAATTTTGGGCTGGAACTGCTAATCAATTTTGTCGATGAGAATTGTTGTTAATGATTCTCATTGTTGATTTGTGCTCAGTCCCTTCTCACCATGCAGTGAAGAAAGCTCTATCAAACCTCCCCAAAAGATCAAACTAAAACTGCATGCACAATTTGTTTGTGAAGTTAACTTTGTGGGTGGAGTAGTACACAGCTTAATCCATAGCCAGTATCACTGTGAAACATTATTACTCTGACAACTGTAATGGGCCCAAATAAAATTTGCAGCGCGCAAAAAAACTGCATCAAAAAACCCCTCTAAAAACAGGGGTGCCCATTAGGTAGATTGTGATCTACCAGTAGCTCTCAAAGCTGATGCTGGTAGATCACGAAGGGTGTGAATGGCGGCCCCTTTACTCCATTTTGGTATATTTATTTAGCTGTGCACACATGATTACCTATTAGCCCGAGGCTGCTGAGCCAAGTTCCCTGACACCTTTCTGGTGGATACTGGAGGTTGAAGTGCTATGTATTACATCAAAGAATATTAGTTTACACAGCCTGTTGCACTGCACTGTTTACAAAATACAGCAAGGTGAGCCACGAGAGAGAGGAGAGACAGGCAGGAAAGAGAGAGCAAGGAGAGGCAGACAGGGGAGAGAGCAAGGAGCGCCAGCCAAGAGAGACAGCCAGGAGAGAAAATGAGGAATGACAGCCAGGAGAGCAAGCCAGGGAGTTTTTTTTTGTTGGTAGATCTCATGTAGCTCATCATTTGAAAAATCTGCAGGAAAAATAGGATTTTGTTCTCATTTTAAAATCATTTTCTCAGAGTCCATTGAGGGACACGGCTCTAAAGAATTTTAGAATTCCGACACATACGTTATGCTGCTGCCTCTAGAAGGTTATGCTGCTGCCTCCAGGATAAAAAAATTAAAGCCTGCTACTTTCACAGCCTTCAAAGGGAAGTTCTCCCCCAGCATGAGAAGAGATATGGATTTAAAAAGGAAGAGCAGCAAAGAGAAGGGAAACTACCATGGATTACAGTAAGGCGCACATTTACAGTATTGGTTTATATGTTAAAAAAAATCTGAGGGTTTAATGTCACTTTAACGTCACAACCCCTCCCACCCATAGCAAGCAGTATGCAAGCAAATGAGGGGAGGAAGTGTTGTCCCTCAAAGGACTCTGGTAAAAGAATTTTACAGTAAGAACAAAATCCTATTCTCTCTACCGGCACTTGGGGGACACAGCTATGAAGCATTCTGATACTTCCAAACAGCCACCTGAAGAACGTTTCTGACAAAACTTATCAGGAGGAGGCAGAAACGACAACTTTGTAAAACTTCGCAAAATTATCAACAGAAGACCAAAATGTGGCCTTGCAATCTGAGTAACAGAAGCTTGTTCTGAAATGCCCAAGAAGTACCAACTGTCCTAGTAGAATTAGCAGCAAACAGGGAAAAGGAGGAATCCCACAACGTAAACTTGAATGACAACCTGACACATCCACTAGAAATAGCAGGCTGAAAAGCTGAACAACATTTTTCTATAAGAGTGGGAAATTCTGGATAAGCAATTTCCGGCCCCTAAATGCTTGAAGTCTCTGCATCCTTTACCAGATGATTTTGTTAAGGAAATAAAAGGAAGTCTATTCTTCCAATTTCTCATCTCATCAAGTTGTTGACTACTCAGTTTGATGGCGCGCCTTTGTTAAATATTAAACTCCTAAACTTTTTTTTCACTAATGAATCCAGATCAAACAAATATAAAAATTGCACAGCAAAGTATTTCTTTACATTTTTGTCCAAGCACTTCATGTCATGTTTTTTAACAGCTCCAGCTCGGCTTCTCCAGACTTCCTGTCTCATACAAGATCACAAAAGGACAGATCTACTAGCCTGGAGAGGGGAGCAGGTTGGGGAAATGGCTTGCCTTACTGGACCTGTAAGTTTGTGGAGGGAAAGGAGCCACCCTAAAACAGGATATCAGGGCTAGTGCTCAGGGGGACCAGCTGATTCTGCAGGAAACTTAAAAACTTAAATCATTAAGGCACAGCGTCCATTGTAAGTTATTTAATTTTGACTTCAATATCACATTAAGGGTTCTACTGACAACAAATAAAAAAGGTATGAGAAAGAATCTTCTATTTTTATTAACTGGTTCGGCTCTTCAGCTCAACAATTATTGGCTATGGTCCTTCTTTCCCAGACACTGCCTACCTGGACAAAATCGAGTACAGAACAGGTGACTGCTGGAGTTGATCCACCATTTATCAATTGTGTGGATCAGAGGACTGTTGCTTCTCATTTCATGCGTTTATTGATGCTTGTTGTCTCGCGTGCCTGTCTCCTCCTTTCAGATACGCAGAGCTATCTGGTTTAAGCACTGGTTGGTGGAACCGCAATGCAAAAGGAATAGACGCAAATTTTAGAATATATTTTCATCTTCCTCCCCTTCGGTACTGTGTTCCAGCGTCACATGTCTGAATATACAAATCCATGGCCCAGTTCGCTTCGTCATTGCAGCAATCCCCAGGTAATACTGGCCTGACCGAGTAATAACTCTGGACTATCGCAGGACGAAGCATATGTACAGAGACCAGGAAATTCCCACCCTGAGGACCAGAGAAACTTCCAGGATTCAACATAACTGGAATGAATCTCTAGGTCTAGTTGGCTAGCTAATGAAACTCCCAGGATTTAATTTTATCCGGTATGAATCAACCAGCAACTCCTGGTAGTTGAACTTCAGAGGAAACAAAAACCAAAATATTAAAGCAGAAAAGGAGACATCCATTCTCCTAAGGACACCAAGTGAAACTGGCAGGTGGGAGGTGTCATGTCTTTAAAGTATCAGCTTTTAATTGTTTTGCCTAGTGTCTATTTCCCCTAGTGGCAGCAGCATAACCCTACGTGTCAATGCTTTAGAGCTGCATTGCAAAACAGACAAATAAATCTGAATTTTAACTGTACGAATGCATAAAGCTACAGAACTTGGCAGATGAATTAGTCCTAAAAAATCTGTCCCAGGGCCTTTTAAGAGAAGAGGCAATTTCAGCATCACCTACATAGGTCTGTACTTTACCGTTTTGCTTAGCACAGTGCTTCAACTAGAGCTGCAACAGTTAATCGATTTAGTCGATTAACCCCTTCATGACTGAGGCCCAAAACACTGTGCACTCCAAACCACCATCATACCCGTCCTCTGCACCCCAACCCACCATCATACCCGTCCTCCGCACCCCAACCCACCATCATACCCATCCTCTCCATCCCATCATTATACCTGTCCTCTCCATCCCTGCACTCCATTCCACCATCATACCCGTCCTCTCCATCCCTGCACCCCATTCCACCATCATACCCGTCCTCTCCATCCCTGCACCCCATTCCACCATCATACCCGTCCTCTCCATCCCTGCACCCCATTCCACCATCATACCCGTCCTCTCCATCCCTGCACCCCATTCCACCATCATACCCGTCCTCTCCATCCCTGCACCCCATTCCACCATCATACCCGTCCTCTCCATCCCTGCACCCCATTCCACCATCATACCCGTCCTCTCCATCCCTGCACCCCATTCCACCATCATACCCGTCCTCTCCATCCCTGCACCCCATTCCACCATCATACCCGTCCTCTCCATCCCTGCACCCCATTCCACCATCATACCCGTCCTCTCCATCCCTGCACCCCATTCCACCATCATACCCGTCCTCTCCATCCCTGCACCCCATTCCACCATCATACCCGTCCTCTCCTTCCCTGCACCCCATTCCACCATCATACCCGTCCTCTCCTTCCCTGCACCCCATTCCACCATCATACCCGTCCTCTGCACCCCATTCCACCATCATACCCGTCCTCCCTATTCCTGCATCATATCCGTTCTCTCCAATAACGCCAGCTATAGAGGAATACATCAGATCCCAGCAATAATACATTATAGTATAATGTACTATTGCTGCGATTTGCTGCATTCCGCTATAGCTGCTGGTATTCTGCACTGTGCCGCTTTATAATGTACTATATTGCACACCACACTTTTTTTTTTTTTACTTCCACCGCTCCAAGCTTGCTCCCGTGATGGACTACAATCTCAATACAAACTAGTAGTCCATCACTGGAGACTTTTTTTTTTTAATCCGATTAATCGAACGTAATAATCGGCTAACTAATCGATTATGAAAATAATCGTTAGCTGCAGCTCTAGCTTCAACTATAGCACAACACATCCCTATTCAGATGCTTGCACGTTACAGTACCTAGTGGATCCTCTAAATTCTTTTGCACCCTCAGATGTGCCACCCTGCAGAAATTGAACACTATATTGTCAAGCATCCATGACATTGCAAAAAGAGGGAATTTTATACAATGTATTTTGCTCTACCATGATCTACAAAACCATCCTGACCAAACCACCACTCAAGGACATTAAAAAACACAGGGCCAAGTAACATGATAAACCTTACAATCTCCCTTCAAAGCTCACACTGGCATACAAAACAAAATTTGAAAATGGTTTAACAAAACTTTGCTTGGTCCAGCTTGAGGGAGCATTAAACCAGAAGTGTTCCTTGAGACCTTGCTGCAGGATACATGTGGGAACTCCGTGATGATCACTTTTCAAATTATTTCTACAGAGACTTCAGTGCTCCAACAACGTATTGCATGGCTCACAGGAACCAGTCAGAGGCTCTGTTCACCAGGTGAAACAACTGGCAGCAATATAAATTATCTTCATACTCTGCTACAGTCAGGAAAACTATTCTAGCAGTTGTCAAGCATGTGCTTCCAATAAGAAAAAGGAGCTCCACTCTTCACCAAATGGACCTCCTCCACACATTGTGTGATAGTCCTTGATGAAAAGCTTTGGAAATACGGTTGATGTTCCATGTTTATATGAAAGCACCAGCCCTTTCCTATTTCTGGGATCTTGCTAAACATAGGACACACACACACACACTTTAGGCAATGTTCATCTTCACCTTGTAGAGGCACCTGGTAGGGAACAACAGCTTTTCTCTGTCTCAGTTCATAACGTTTTTGGTTAAATTCCTCTCCATCATCCTCCTCGTCGTCGTCCTCCTCCTCATCATCATCTTCCTCCTCCTCCTCCTCCTCATGGTCTTCTGCTTCCTCTGATGAATCTAACAAATGAAAGCAGATGAAGCATTTTGTGAAAGCATGTTAAAAAGGTAACAAAAAAACGACACAGAACAAAAGTCTTAACGAGTTACTAATCTAACAATCTTCTATTCTACTGCAAATGAACATTGTTTTTTGTTTACAGTACGCATGTGCAGACTTAGGCCCCATTCACACCTAGGCGCATTGTAATATGCGCGACCGTCACGCGGTTTTTTTACCGCGATGCGCGGTAAAAAAAGTCGCGCGATTCCAAAGGCTACTTGGCTGTATCCCAATGGAAAACGCCCTACAAAAACGGCCCAAAGTAGTTCTGGGACCTTTTCAGGCGTGGGCCGTTTTGTAGGGCGTTCGGGACGGGCGGAAATACGCCTAGGTGGGAACGAGGGCATTTGACTACAATGCTATTTATTTTTTTGACCGTTTTGTAGCGCGTTCGTTGAGCGTAGGACGCGCTACAAAACGGTCAGGTGTGAACGCAGCCTAAGAACACTTAAGTATTTAAATATTCACATCAAGCAGTAAAAAAATTACTTTAAAACAAACCCTCATTCGCCTCTAACTATAGGCACTGTGGAGAAATTTTTCTAAGTTTTCACAACAGAAGCACTAAATTCTTTGCTTTTTCACCTATTCCTTTCAATCACCAGAATCTTGGCGCAAAAAGAATAAAACCAAAACACAACATAAACATCTGACATAAGTGGTCCCTTTTAGGGCTGCAACAACTAATCGACATCATCGATTGAAAAAGTTGTCAACTTTTTCAATAATCGATTAAATCGGCTTCCGATCAGTTGGCCCTGTTCATGGCTCCACACACGCTGCGCTCCACACCTCCTCCCCAAATCACGCTCACCGCTGCCAGACCCGCACACCCACGCTCTACACGCCGCACCTCCTTCCCGCCTCACACTCACCACCCGCCCACATCCACGATCGGCACAGGGATGCGGGGAGATGTAGTAAGGAGGAGCAGGTGTGGGGGGATGACAGCCGCCGACAGACAGGCCCGATCTCAGAAGCAAGTTGCTGGAAGAATGCTCAGGTAAGCCTGCACTTTCCCCCACACATGGTGCTCTATAATGTATTGCTGGGATTTGTATTCCTCTATAGCTGATGGGACATCGTGCTGTATATTATACATAGGAATACAAATCCCAGCAATACATTATACACTGTATGTATAATGTATTGCTGGGATTTGTTGTACTCCTCTATAGTTGGTGATATTCTGCATTGTGCTGTATAGAGGACTACAAATCCCAGCAATACATTATACAGCGCCATGCGGAATCCCACCAGCTATAGAGGAGCACAATAAATCCCAGCAATAATACATTATACATTGGTGCAATGCCAAATACCACTATCTATAGAGGACTACAACACCCAGCAATAGTGCATTATACATCGCAATGCAGAATACCGCCAGCTATAATGTACTATTGCTGGGATTTGTTGTGCCCCTCTATAGCTGGTGATATTCTGCATTGCGCTGTATAATGTACTATTGCTGGGATTTGTAGTCCTCTATAGCCGGTGTCATTCTACATTGATTGCTGTATAATTTTAAACTTTCCATTTAACTATATTGCACACCACACTTTTTTTTAAACTTACACCGCTCCAAGCTTGCTCCTTTGATGGACTACAATCTCAATACAAACTAGTAGTCCATCACTGGAGCCATTTTTTAAAATGTATTTTATTGTTTATCCGATTAATCGAACTTAATAATCGGCTAACTAATCGATTTTGAAAATAATCGTTAGCTGCAGCTCTAGTCCCTTTAGTTACTATTACAGCACCCACTTGATTGCATTTATTGATTTTTACAGTTCTCAGTATTGGAACAGAAGGAAAAAAGGCAGGAAAAACTTACCCCCACTTTCCTCCTGATTGTCTGAGGTTTCCTCGTCAAGCTGGGAAACTCGACATTTTCTCTTGACACGAGAATACATATCTACATTTTCCTATGAATCAAAAAAGGACAATATACTGTATAGTATGTATATACGGAAGGTGAACTTGGAATTCGAGGTTGTGCAGCACTACTCATTTACAAAGTAACACAAAATAAGATGCATCTTCGTACATTGAATGATATGATCGGTTTTCCTTACTCTACCTTGCATTGTGAAAGGACTATAGCACTTTATTCACTGGCTAGAATAAAAAGGAGGGAATTTCCACAGAATACAGCGCTCTATTCTCGGAGAACTCACAGGGGGGTGTCAGGCTAATGGAGGGTCCACCTAGGCACCTCTAAATGTCTAATTAAAATCTTGCAGTGGTTCCAGTTTACCATGTTTGGGATCATTAAAGATTCACTCAAAGCTCCCTAGTCCTCAATTCCCCCTCCTTGATCGTGATGGAACAATACATCACGATATTTATAATCACTCCAGATTCCGTAACCAACTTTTTTTTTTTTTTATTAATCGTGTCCCATTCTACTTTTCGGTCCCCCCACCCCCACTTGCACCACGTTATGGTTTTTTAACAAACTCCTTCGTGATTGTCATTTTTGATTTGTTTATCCTTTGTACTCATTGCATTTGAGATTAGTATGTTGGCTCACCGATTTGTTATATTGTCTTATTTATTGTCCTCATACAACGGCTTACCAATAAAACCCTTAGGGGCACCCCGTATGCTCTTATATGCAAAACTCAAATATGTGAAAGACAAAAAGGAACAATCCACCGCACAACAAACTTGCTTTGACAATTTCCATCCCCAGCCCATTATACACATTAGGAAACATTACTAGCAGTTCATTCACATTAAATGTTTTTAGTCTTACGCATAACTTACAGATATAGATATGCCGATGAGGCCAAATAGAAGCTATGTTGCGTATATGCATTTAAAGCAGCAAGAAAATAAATTTTTTTTACCTCTTCTGTGTCATTGAAGACAGCCAAATCCTCAAGTTCTCGCATACGACGTCGTCGCATCTTCTTCATGTGATCCATTTTTTGCAAAACGGCTTCGGCGGTGCTGAAAAGAATGACGAGATTTTGTATGTTTACACATTTTACATATCAGTCCCGGCATACAATGCGTTCCTGTAACAGAAATCTGCAAAGCTAGAAACGGCCAAATACAAATAACATACATTTTAGCCTCTTGTCAAAAGTTACATTAAGAGTATTTATTCATGACAAACACTCTGCAATCTCATACATGGCGACTCATCGCACGTCACAAGGCTTTGTGCAATTTATGCAGAGATGAGGGAAACTTTCATAGTAAATGGTGTAGTAGGTGGACAGGTGGGTATGGCATAGAATTGCTTTAAACAGAATGTTAAAATGACAATGTACAGTTTTGTTTTTACTTTTATCTCAGTATAGGCTGCCGAGCAAAAAAGTAAATTAAGCTGAATATACAAAAAGAAAAAAATTATTTCTGCAATACTGAGAACTAAAGAGGAAAAAAAAAAAACCTTAAAAATCAGGGTTAAGTATACATTGAGGAAACTGGAATCCTAGAGAAAATGAGAAAATACATAAAATGTATCACAGCATGCATTATTTTGCCCATGCAACAGGTCACTGCTGCTTTAAGAATGAGTCCTTATCGGCCCCATAAAGTCACATAGTGTGTGATAATCAATGCCCCCGTTTCCGAAGGCACCATCAGTTATGTCATCACAGTAAAATTGCAGTACTACAAATCCCATCATGCATCTGCCTCTTGGAGCCATGCCCGTGGCTGTCAGTCTTGCATTGCCTCATGGGATTTGTAGTTCAACAGCTAGAGGGCTGGAGTTTAGCTTCTTCTGTGGGATTCCACAAATCTTTTATAGTGTAACATAGAAAATCAGCTGATTGCATATGGGACTGCTGGAACATTTTATAAAGACTGTTAATTCTCTAAAATGATAAAACGGATAACAGAAGCCTTGAAACACAGGACAGTCTATTATCCAAAACTACTTCAGTGAAGGTTGCTTTGCCTCAAAGTAAATTATGAATTATTAAGAGTGGTAGCCGACATCACTTTCCAACCACAATGTGCGGAATGGGGTGGTAAAGAATTTCAGTGCAACTTAACTAGAGATGCACCGATACCATTTTTTCCCAGTACAAGTACTGATACTTGCCCAAGTACTCACAGATACAAGTACTGATACATTTTTGTTTATTGTCATGTGACTGTTTTTAAAAAAACAATACAGACTAATGATTTCAGGACAGTGATGGAACGCCAGAGCCAGGTCCCAGCTGCAACCCTGGTAGTTCTCATGAAAATGCCAAGTATCAGCACTGGTATCTGAACATCCCTACTTTTAACACCAAATCAAAATTTGATAAGCAGAATGCCCAATGACAGGGATCCCATGCCACTCCAGCATAGTTACATCAAGTTAGAACTGCCACGTCACGCAGAACAGATCCAGCCTATGGCAACTCTTATCCGTTTTAGGCAAGACATGTTTTCCCTTTTGAAAAAGTCTGCTACATACTTTGTGATCAACTTGTCAAACAGCACAGACTGATTTGTGGTGCTGTAACGACTCCTCCTGATCCTGCCGCTCCGACGAACTTCCACGAGACCATCTTCCTGGTGGGCGCTGACTTTCTCTGCACCCTCTCTCTTCCTCTTCAGCGACTTGTTTTCAGCAGGCGACATTACCTCTGAGGTTTTAAGGAGACAAAATTAAGCACTCTGAAATCTTTTTTTTTTTTGATAATCAATGGATCTGATTAATTCCAAACACTTTAGAATATGGGAGACGTTAAGCAATTGCAAAAACACACAAGTTGAACAAGTTCAGATGAAATATCTCCAGTTTTAAATGTTTTCAGCTCTGCACAGAAAAAGGAAGCGAAGTTTAATATCAATGCTTCCACACACGATGCATCGTCCAATGATGCAACAACTTCGAGCTCCCTTGACAATGCTGACATCATTGCCCCATCTTCTTTTACGATCGGCATCTATGGCCAGCCTGGGTTGACATTACTTCCGCGTATGGATAGTCCATGCCATCACCAAGGCATGTTGAGATTGCGCCCTGAGCTGCTTTTTTGGGGTCCTGCTTGCAGGGGAGGTAAGAAGCATTTATTGCTGGAAAGACATACAGCGTCTGCTCAGCAATAACATCCTTCCTGCTCATACATTTTAATTTTTGCCCTAAAGTTCCAATTAGAGGAGCCAGTTCACAAAAGGCTTTACGGGTAACCCAGTTACACTTATATTGTAGGTTTCAAGCTTTTCAGTCTTGTAATCACCTGTACCCATTACAAAAAAATATTTCTAACTAGGTCACACATCTGCATGTAAAAATGTTCTGGGCTTTGCACTTTCCATTAATTCCTCTGGTGCTTCCGAGCACAAGTAATGCATCAACGTGCAGAGCACATGCACAGTCCCGGCAGGAACATTTTATCAAGCTGCAGTTCAAGCTATTCAGCACTGTCCTGCTGCTGAATCTGAGACACAATAGTACAAGGCTGGGAAAGGGTGCTCAGGCAGGCTGAATTAGAAGTATAACAGCACCACAAAAAAACCCTAAGAATAGCTCTCGGGTAACCTGTACAAAAAAGTGCAACAATCTATAGAATTATTGCTAGGCACCGGAAGAAACAGACCTTATGATACACCCAGCTCATGGGATCTGCACCAAAGCCTCTATCCTTCAACCCAAACCCTGGGCCTAGTCAGCTAACCCTTTAGGATAATGCAAGATGGAACCATTCAATTGTTGAAAATCAGTGCCCTTTTGGTCCAAAAACAGCTCTTGGGGGATGGGGGCAATTCCCCTTTATGTCTTGCACAAATTGCAACAGTTGCCCAGGGGGTTACTTTGTCTTCCTCTGGACCAGAACGCTAGGAGTTTGTAAGTGATGACAAAGTTCTCTTCAATCCCATTATCCATTTAATAAATGGATTTTGCAGTAAAACACTGCCAGATGAATGAACTAGCAATTTAGCTCTAAAGAAACTCCACAACCAAAACATTAAAAAGCTTCAGCGCGGTTTCAATGAGCGATTTAATAGCAACTACAAAATCACTATTCAGTGCATTTACTCCTAGGAAAAACTGAATAGCAGTCAATGACAAGCTCAGCGTCACAGGGATCCCCACTATTTGCTGATTAGCCAGAGTGACAGACTTTTATAGTGATTGATGCCAACTACAGAACTAAAGCCGGCCATATACTTATAGATTTTCTATGGTCAGATGAAAAAAATGCAACAGATTCCTCCATTGTTCAGGTATCTTGTTAGTCGACCTGCTGGCTGTCAAAATACTTGAAGAATGCTCGCATCCAATCAGATTTTGAGAGCCAGCGGGGACGAATAGTAAGATACTGAAGCTTTGCCCACAGGGAGGTTCCTCCATCCACACAGTGTAGCGTAGATGGAGGAATCTGTTGCACATTTTCCATCTAACCATAGAAAATCTATAGGTGCATGACCAGCTTAATGCTAGTATCCAACCAGGTTTTACAATGCTGCTGACCACTGGCACACAAGTGATTTGTGAACTGTATAGAAAACTAGTTACAAGTTCCTACAGAATCACAGAGTAACACGGCCTTTACGTTTCTAAAAGTTTTCCACTTTTTCCCCCCCATCAAGTAAAGTCCTAAAGTGAATTTTACCTGACCCCAATCTACTGCAATGATGTGTGCCACAGATTAGTTATGAAGATTTTACTTTACCTTCTTCGCCATTTTCAGTCACATCGGGTTGCAACCTAGCCAGCCTCCTAAAGAGAACAAGATAAACATGAAGACTATGATAAGGGGGCAAGCAATGCATTCAAAATGTAAACAATCAGCAGGATTCACAGTTACTTTTGTATAATTATGTATGTATATGTTTGTAATTTTCAACGCTGTGTATTTTTGAAAAGTTGTTTCTGTGAAACCCTTAAAGTGACATTAAAAGGCAAACATTTTTTTCCCTCCCCCCCAATGTAAATGTTAGCACTTACCTTAAATGTTGTCTCTTTTTCCGATCTTCCTCTTCTTTCCCCATGTTTTAATCT
Organism: Nanorana parkeri; assembly: GCF_000935625.1. Classification (NCBI taxonomy): domain Eukaryota; kingdom Metazoa; phylum Chordata; class Amphibia; order Anura; family Dicroglossidae; genus Nanorana; species Nanorana parkeri. The sequence continues at coordinate 196,656 of NW_017306834.1, forward strand.
GTCCCTCCAGCGGTGACGTCACTCCGATCCAGCGCTGACTGCTCTGTCTCTCCGATCCAGCGGTGTCTTCAGGCGGGTGCACGCGTCCATAGACGTACCTTGCGTCTCTGCTCGTCTCCCGGCCGAGAATCGGAACTGCGCATGCGCCCGCCCCAATATCCTTTGCGGCCGTACGAGCAGTTCCTGATTCTCGGCGCGGGAACGAGCGGCGATAACGAGGTAAGTTTAAAATGATTTTAAGCAGTTTTTTTGTTTACACTTCTTGCCTATATCTACTGCATGCTAGCATTAGATATAAGCAAAAAAAAACCCAGAGGGTTTAGAAACCCTTTAAAAAGGAGAATTATGAGGTGAGTGCTTTTCACTCATCCTCATAGTTCTACCCGGCCTGTGACAATGAGACTGTCACAGGTCGGCTCAGTAGATCGGGAAGTGAGCGAACACATACCGGCGTTCGCTCACTTCTTGATCCTGTCACGGCAGAGAGCCATGACAGGGGAGGGACTGGATTCCCCCCTTCTCGTCCTGCGGAACGGACGGGGGAGGGAGCGGGTACAGCTGGCTCTGCCTCTAGATAGGCAGAGCCAGCTGTCACTCACTCAGCTGGGCGGATCCAGACAATTGTTGGGATCCGTTTCAGCTGCGCCATCTCAGTATACCGCGAGCTGTAGCGTCCTCCCATCATTGTGACGGGAGGACGCTAGTGTGTGCCCTCCCGTTACCCTTAGGAGAACTATGGGGAAAAGACCCAAGTTCTCCTTTAATAAAAAAAACTATTTCTGTAAAAAAATTAAATGATTATTGGTCTATTTTTTTAATTGTAAAAGTCATAACCATTCATATAATACAGTAACAGAGTTATTGATTGAATTCAGCCCACTAGAAGATCAAAACTGACTGCCATGGGTACCGCACAGTTTTATTCAGGCCGTTTGCATACGGGCAGGCCTGAACAGGTCCGCCTGTCTGTTTTCAAGTGGATCTGACTGAAGACCAACGTTAGTCTATGGGCAGCCGGATCTAAAAAGACAAGCGTCGGCTGACATCCGACTGCTCCCAACTGTATCCAGGTCCTGAAAACCAAACGGAACAGGTGGACCCGACAGTGACAGATGGGGGGGGGGGAGAATCCGATGTACACGGGAACACATGTCCGTTTGCATACGGATCTCATCTCATCTTGGAAATCCCAAGACTGACATCCATTCCGTCCTGCTCCAATCAGCAGCGGATCCGTGCCCAGATCCCCTGCTAGTCGCAGCAGACAGCATCCACGTGAAAAAGGACCTAAAAGTGTAGGAAACACCTAACCAAGTATGACAAATTAAATCAAATGTTCTTGATGTTCAAATACTAACAATCTGACAGTTTTGCTTTCCTGAGAGTGAGGAAGGTAGGTTCACACCATTTTCCGGTCCAGATCTGGTCCGGAAAATGGTGTGAACCTGCCCGCAGTTCCAGTGCATTGCAGACCAGACAAAATGAGACGTGCAGTATTTTTCTGGTCTGGAACGGACTGCGCTGGTGTGAACAGGAGCCAGAAATAACATAGGGATACAATGGGTTGCATTTTGTGCCTGTAAACAATCTGGTCTGGAGATGATCTGGATGTGGAATGAATGGGCCCTAAAACAGCACATCTTTCCGCTGATTAAAACTTCCCAAATATACCGCTATATAAAGATATGGCTATAAAGTCACAACAAAAAGAAAGCCCCCAGGAGAAGCTTCAATTACCTGGAAAACCTTTTCTCTTCTGTGTTATTCATGGTCAGCGCTTCATTAGTCTTCTCCAAGCTGGAATCTGAATAGTTATGACCATTTTCAGGAGTTACCTTCCTTAATGAGCGCAGGGCATGGTTCCCATCGTTGGATTTATTGGCAAATGAACCCTAATTCGGTAAGACAAGTCAGATACGGTCATGGATTAATAAGAGAAAGTAGCCCTTGGCTGTGTGGTATTAGGCTTCAAACATTTTTCTTTACGCGGACGATAGTTCCTAATGACATTGGCTGTACGTTTGGGGGCATTGTCCTGCTGCAGAATAAATTTAGGACCAATCACACGCCTCCCTGATGGTATGGAATGATGGATTATACAAGAATCTGCTTGTATGTCTCAGCATTGAGGACACCATTGATCCTGACCAAGCCTCCAACTCCATTGGCAGAAATGCAGCCCCAGACTTGCAAGCAACCTCCACCATGCTTCACTGTTGCTGTAGACACTCATTGTACCGCTCTCCAGCCCTTCAGCAAACAAACTGCCTCCTGCTACAGCTAAATATTTCACATTCTGACTCCTCAGTCCAGAGCACCTGCCGCCATTTTTCTGTGGCCTTGCAGCTAAAAAGCCATACCTGCAATGAGGAAACAAGGCCAAGCGACTCAACTATGCACGAAAACATAGGAACTGGGGTGCAGAAAAATGGCAGCAGGTGCTCTGGACTGACGAGTCCAAATCCAAGCTCACTCCCGTGACGGACTACAATCTCAATACAAATGATCATAAAACTAAATGCAAGATTGTAGTCCATCACAGGAGCGAGCTGGGAAAGATGTCTACTTTACAACAGGAAATGAGCCATAGAATTTTGGATCCCACCCCCCCTCACTTTCTCAGTGACCATGGTCTTTAGAACAAATAGTGAAAGTGGATCTCCCAACAACAAAGCGACAGGTTTTGCAGATAAAAGATAATTAAATGTCACCCTGTATTCATTAATGCATCATCCAATGTAAAGGAGGCTGGACAATCAGATGGCAACATGCATGGCCCATTTACAGGAGAAGACTGTACAATCAGATTGTATAGGGGAGGAGCAGCTATTGTGACAGTGGAAGGTACAGGGTGTTGTGGTGACGGGGAAAGCATGGGACCAAGGAACTCGGAGCTGGAGTCCAACAGAGAATCGTCTTCGGGCTCGGGAGCGCTCCTGGCCCCGGATGAGCTCCGTAGCTGAACCATGGCCGCCTACACACAGCGCCTTTTACCGCGAACACTTCCAAATTCTGGCGCCACAATCTACCTCACACACTGTGAATGACTCCGCCGGATCCCTCCGCGCCCAACCGAACTACCAACCCCCCTCACAGTACGGAGATCACCACCGTCCCACCGGATTTCCAGTTATTCTCCCGTAATTATGAAGCGTAGACCGAAATCGGTCGACCTCCACGGTGAACACGTCGGAAAAAAAGCTTTGGGGACTACTTGTCACGGCGCTCAGCGGCCGGCGGAATGATCCATTGTATTTCCCCTTTCCCTTGGAGTTGAGTTTTAGCGCGGGAGGTATAAGATAAATTTGGTTGGCTGTCTGTCACGGGATCACGCCCCCCATGGCAATGACACGTCTAACAGAAGGACTTGCGAGCGTCAGTGGGCGGAGCATGTGTCCTAACGCAAAGAATACGCGAGTTGTTTTCTTGTGGGTCGGGCGGTGATTGGCTTGGAAGAGGTGGGTTGGGGAACTTGTCTCTGCTGGACCAGAAAGTGTGTCATGTGACACCTTCTACTTCCTTGTTTCCAGAGGAAAGAGTTCACTGTAACACCAGTTGTCACTGTTTACATGGATGACATGTGACAGTGGAGACCTGTGTACCTCATGTACTCGTGTAGTCATGACTCCCTCCCAAGACCCAAATACACCTCCTGGGGACCTGCTCCCCCGCACTGACTGTTGCTACACCAGCTGCTACTGGTAAGAGGACATGCAGGATGGTTAACCTATAAGAAATATAGACTAGGACCGTGTTCTGCAGGGGTAGAACCATGCTCTGCAGGGGCATGACTAAGACCCTGTTCTACAGGAGGTGTGAGTAGGACCGTGCTCTGCAGGGGGAGCAGGTAGGACCGTGTTCTGCAGTGGCGTGGGTAGGACCGTGTTCTGCAGTGGCGTGGGTAGGACCGTGTTCTGCAGTGGCGTGGGTAGGACCGTGTTCTGCAGGGGTGCGGGTAGCACCGTGTTCGGCAGGGGCGCGGGTAGCACCGTGTTCTGCAAGGGCACGGGTAGAACCGTGCTCTGCAAGGGTGCTGGTAAGATTGTGCTCTGCAGGGGCACGGGTAGGACCCTGCTCTGCAGGTGCGCCAGGGGGACCCTGTTCTGTATCACATCAGTATTGTGTAAAAACGTACACAGAGGGGGCTAGTTATATCTGAGATCAGATTCCACCCTTTCCTGAAAACCAAAAAGTTACTCCAAACCCTGGCCAGCATTTTACATCCCATTCATAAAAATGGAACCCCCCAGTGTCATTTTACATCCCATTCATAAAATGCATCCCCCCAGTGTCTCATCGCAGAGCGAACTCCATGACTGGAGGGGAGGTCGGTCTCATGGTATTGACGGATCACCTGACTAGGGTCTTGTCCTGATTTATTTTTCCTCAATCCATGTATTTATTTGAATATTACTCCACTTGCTTCAGAATCCCAAATCAAGCAGAGGGCAATCCAGAATGTCCCCCTGGGTCCTGACATCTAATGCAGTTCTATGGAATGTCAGAGTTCCTTAGACTGCCAGAGGCCAGGACAGAAGAGGCTGCGGGGAGTCAGGGTCTTGCAGCCTAGAGGTATCGGGCATCTGCTGTAAGGTGCCCATACAACTTATGAATATCGGCCGAATCTCGTTTGCGATCGCGTTTTCGTACATTTGATGGGCAGTGTACAACCGCAAATACCGTACAATCGATTGACTTTTCAGCAGGTTCGGTCGATCGTACGATTTTCGCAAGGTTTGTGGCGTTTCCGTAAGTCAAAAATCTTACGATTAACACTGCTCATTCGCAAACAAAAATCTGTGCGGTCGATTAAGTTCGTCCAGGTGATTTCTTCTAAGAGCTGCTAATTGGACTGTGCGATGGTCAGGGCAGGATGGGGCCGCTGTACGAAAATCATAAGACCATCATCGGACGAAAATTTTCATGCGATGATTGCAAGGTGTATGGGCAGCTTTACTCCAGTCCCCTAGGGAGGGGGGGGTTGTGTTTGCCTGCAGATCAGCTTAAAGATGAATTCCAGATCTACGCTGCAATATAACACATTCATTTTCCTTTTATGCACAGTGAAGAAAATGTTTGGAAGCTCTGCGAGTACGTCCGAGATCAGAGTGAAAGACCTCTGCAAGAATTTTATGCTGTGTTCCTGTCTAATGAAAAGAGAATGGTAAGAGATCTATTCCATGTGATATAGTTCACTGGGATATATAGCAACTGCTTTACACTCTTAAAGGAGAACTATGGGGTCAGGGCTTTTCCCCATAGTTCTCCTAAGGGTAACGGGAGGACACAAACTAGCGTCCTCCCGTGACCCAAAGCTCAGTATATTGCGAGCTACAGCTCGCGCTATACTGAGATGCAGCAGCCGGGACGAATCCCGACATTACTGTCTGGATCCACCCAGCTGCGTGAGTGACAGCTGGCTCTGCCTATCTAGAGGCAGAGCAAGCTGTACCCTCCCCCGTCAGTTCCGCCAGTCAGCGCTGGAGGATCGGACAGGGGAGGGGGGGAATCCCTGCAGGGAGCCGTGAGTGACAGTCACGGCTCTCTGCAGGGAGATGATCGAGAAGTGAGCGAGTGACGGTATGTGTTCCCTCACTTCCCGATCTATTGAGCTGACGTGTGACAGTTTCATTGTCACAGGTCGGCTAAAACTATGAGGTTGAGTGAAAATCCCTCACCTCATAGTTCTCCTTTAAACCTCCAGCTTTTGTTGTACACAGTTGTACTGGCCCTTCTCTTGTTTGAAAATGCTTACTCAGATTTCGCTGCACTCTGCGAGCTTCCGCCCCATTGCTTAATTTTTTTTTTAAATTGGAACTACCTCACAATGTGCTGATTGCTTTACAGTTTGTATGGTTATCAGTTTGAGAGGCTTACATCCTGTATTCATTATTTTGGTGGCCCTTGTATTCCAGGTGAGCGAGTGAGGTGTCATATCCCGCTGCAACCACCAAGTGTTATAATCTGATTTCTAGTTGGTGATATAAAGTTCTCGGAGGTTTTATTTTCTCTCTCTTACATGCAGATACCTATTTGGAAACAGCAATGTGGTAGGCATGGTGAACCTGTAATATGGGTGAGTATCATGCTGGGTCCTACTTTTTTAATTCAGATAATGTCAGTTTTACAAATCAAATAGTCCACGTGTGAGCTGCACTACCGTCAGCCTGTGACCTTATCAAGATGGTGGGTGCGTGATATGACACAATGGATGGCTGAGTTGAAGAATCAACTGAAGTGTGGAAAGTCAGCAGCACTTCACATGAGAAGCTTCATATCACAAGATCCATTCCAGTATTTTTGGGGCCTCACAGGGGGTCTTTCTCAAAGCTTTTTAGTGACTGCTACAGTACCTTCAGGATCCACTTCTGTACAGCAAGGGACATGGCCTGTTCTGAACAGCTGAGCCGGCCGTACACATCCAGCTCATGGGCTTTTGGCTGAGGGGGTTGCATGTGATTGCATGCATCCCTGCATGTCTATTAGAGTGCAGTGCCAAGCGTCTCTGACTGGTAGTGGAAGGTATGTAAACACCATCCCTTCTTGCCAGCGACCATGTAAAATGTGCTAGCTATTGTTCTACCTTGCTAGTGCTGTCTACCTGTCTCCACATCGTCACCAATCTGCTCCTGAAACCTTCTTGATGGGAAAATCCTGAGGGTCCTGAACAGGTGACATCTTGTGCAAAGTAGCCTGGGGGCCACCAGCCCATCACGCCTTGTGGGGTGTTCTGATGAGAGGACAGACTCCAGGCATCAAGTGAGCCCACGTCAACTTCCAGGTGTGTTGCCCAAAGGAATGACACTATATGGCCTTGCTATAGGGACCCTGCAAGGCAGCTAACCATAGGCATGGGTCTTGTAACATGATGTTTTCACAATGAATACATTTGAAGCACTGGTGACTTTCTACACTTCAGTTGTACGAATCCGGCTGTGCTCGGACAACATTTGTTTTTGTTGTTTTGCATATCACTGCCAGGCATAGAATATACATGCTTCCTTCAACTCCTGGTGATGAACAGAGCTGCAAGAGATTGCAGAAAAGGTAAGTTTATACTTCTGGGGTTTTAGAGATTAGCACAAACTGGGAGACAATGTTACCCTTGCAGTGGGTCCCCCTCAGCACTGCAAGGGTGAATTGCTTGTTTTGTCTAGGGGATGATGAATAAGGTGAATTACTTACCATATTCCTCATTTCTGATTGATGCCCCCAGGATGTAGGTGGGCCCTTGGCATCCCAACGTACAATGCAGGTCCACTGATGCACATAACCTTTATAGGCATGGTAGCACAGTATTATTTTATTTAAGATTTATAATGGCATTATAGTTTTTCTTGCATGACAACTTCATCGTGCTGTGCTGTCATTATAGAAAGCAGTAGGTCCCTCTGCATTCCTTACAGCGTCCCCGGCCCAAATCACAATGGTGGTGCTCGCAATGATAATCGCAGATGGCGCCGTGCACATCAAACAGTAGAAAGCAGGAATCACCAGCACTCAGTAGATAGTGTTCAGATAATAAACGTCCAATTAATCGGACCAATCGTCACACATAACGTAATACGTTGTGTGACGATTGGTAGAAAGTAGGAATCACCAGCACTCAGTAGATAGTGTTCAGATAATAAACGTCCAATTAATCGGACCAATCGTCACACATAACGGTCCGATTAATTGGTCCGATTAAATGGACGTTTATTATCTGAACACTATCTACTGAGTGCTGGTGATTCCTGCTTTCTACTGTGCTATCATTATAGATACACATAGTGCTTATTGGTGTTCTTTAAAACAGGGTTGGTTAAATCCCAGGAACCAGGTCACCTTTGCTCCTTAAACATTACAGCTGGCACCTAACTTTTGAGGATTTCTCTAGTTGTTGTCAATAGAGTTGGCTCCTAAAAATTCCTGCTGGTTCCTGAAGGGGACAGACTTGCTCCCAAATTCAGTATTAATTTGTCCACCCCGCTTTAAAATAAATAACTCCTGCTATTGGTTGAGTGACTGCAGGAGGGACAGGGAATGATGTGACAGGGAATGATGTGATCCGTTAAATGAATAGCTGTGAACTATGCAGTAGCCATGTATATGCATACATATAATACAACCTGGGCTTGTTGTGCTTGCAGGATTATCATGTTATCTTGCTCCATGTCTGCAGTGGAGGACAGCGGCTGATTTATGACCAAGATAGTGTGCTGCCATTCCCATGCCCCTGTGAGCGATATATTAAGGAAGCTCTCCAATCTGATCAGAATATCCATAAGGACTTCAAGAGGTAAAACATCCACAGGTATCTTTGTCTATATATACTGACTGTTGTTATATAGTCTGTTGTTATATAGTCTGTTTTAGCCTAAAGTTGGCTACGCATAGTAGGGCTGCAACCAACTAACTGATTAATCAATAATAATCGAAATTGAAAATCGTTGTCAACGATTCTCATTATCGATTAGTTGGTGCGGATCACCTAGTTCTCTCCTCTGCACTGGGAGCTGGCGTTTCATCTTCGTGTGGGAGCAGCGGGGATTGGAGGGGACACACCCCTGCAACTGGTGCCCAACGTTGAGTAGAGCTCCACCAAACCTCCCCTTAACTCTGCCGCCACCGCTCTGCAGCTCTATCCTCCCTATTGGGAACCCGCTGCATGGTGCAGTTTGCATCCCCTCCGATCCCCACTGCTCTCTTCTGCCTGTAACAGCAATGGGAATTGAAGGGGACAGGGACCGCTGCAGCCAGCGCCTAGCAGGGAGGAGGGACAGGCTGTCAGCCAACGCTGCCGTGACTCTGCAACTTCCCCCACTGCATCTGTTCAATTCAACTGCCGGCGGTAGAAAGCCGGCGGCAAGACTTCAATAATGTTTTCTATTGCAGTTTGAAATAGCCATTAGCAAGCTGGCTTTTTCACCTGCCCACTGCCTGCTGTCAATCAGCAGAGAAGGTCCTGAAGGAGAACTTTCTCCTTCAGGTCCCTCCTCTGCTGATGTGTGTACTAGAGCTGCAGCTAACGATTATTTTCAAAATCGATTAGTTAGCCGATTATTAAGTTCGATTAATCGGTTAATTGGATAAACAATAAAACAAATTTTAAAAAATGGCTCCAGTGATGGACTACTAGTTTGTATTGAGATTGCACTCCATCACAGGAGCAAGCTTGGAGCGGTGGAAGTAAAAAAGAAAAAAAATAGTGTTGTGTGCAATATAGTGAAAAGGAAAGTGTAAAATTATAAAGCAATGAATGCAGAATGGCACCGACTATAGAGGACTACAAATACCAGCAATAGTACATTATATAGCACAATGCAGAATACCACCAGCTATAGAGGACTACAACAAATCCCAGCAATAGTACATTATAGCTGGTGGTATTCTGCATTGCGCTGTATAATGTATTATTGCTGGGATTTGTAGTCCTCTATACAGCGCAATGCAGAATATCACCAGCTATAGAGGAATACAACAAATCCCAGCAATACATTATACATACAGTGTATAATGTATTGCTGGGATTTGTATTCCTCTATAGCTGATGGTACATTGCTCTGTATAATATACAGCACAATGTACCATCAGCTATAGAGGAATACAAATCCCAGCAATACATTATAGAGCACCATGTGTGGCAAAGTGCAGGCTTAACTGAGCAGTCTTCCAGCAACTTGCTTCTGAGATCGGACCTGTCTATCAGCGGCTGTCATCCCCCCACACCTGATCCTCCTTACTACATCTCCCCGCGTCCCTGTGCCGATCGTGGATGTGGGTGGGCGGTGAGTGTGCGGCGGGGAGGAGGTGCGGCGTGAAGAGCGTGGATGCGGGCCTGGCAGCGACGAGTGTGAGGTGGGGAGGAGGTGCAGCGCGCAGCGTGTGTGGAGCTGTGTACAGGGCCAACTGATCGGAAGCCGATTAATCGATTATTGAAAAAGTTGACAACTTTTTCAATAATCGATTATAATCGATTATGTCGATTAGTTGTTGCAGCCCTAGTGTGTACTGGAGAAGGATACAAGGTATAGATGTGTGTGTTTTGTAGAATGGATACAGGTGAAAGACCAATGTCTGTATGCTAAAGGAGGGGTACAGGGAAAATACAGGTGTGTGTGTGTATGCTGAAAGAGGATTCAGGGGAGAGACCAGTGTGTGTGTGCCTGCACGCAAATGCTGGGGGTGGGATACAGGGGATAGGCCAATGTGTGTGTGCTGGAGGAGCATAGAGGGGGAGAACAGTGTGTGTGTGCTGGAGGATGATACAGGGTATGTGTGTTTGCAGAAGCAGAAGGGATTCAGGAAAAAGATCAATGTGTCTGTGTGCTGGAGGAAGATGCAAGGAAATTACCAATGTGTGTGTGCTGGAGGAGGATTCAGGACAGAGACTGTGTGTGGGCGCTCCTTGGGGGTGGGATACAGAGGATAGGCCAATGTGTGGGTGCTGGAGGAGGATACAGGGGATAGGCCAATGTGTGTGTGCTGGAGGAGGATACAGGGGAAGACCTATGTGTGTGTGCTGGAGGAGGATACAGGGGAAGACCTATGTGTGTGTGCTGGAGGAGGATACAGGGGAAGACCTATGTGTGTGTGCTGGAGGAGGATACAGGGGAAGACCTATGTGTGTGTGCTGGAGGAGGATACAGGGGAAGACCTATGTGTGTGTGCTGGAGGAGGATACAGGGGAAGACCTATGTGTGTGTGCTGGAGGAGGATACAGGGGAAGACCTATGTGTGTGTGCTGGAGGAGGATACAGGGGAAGACCTATGTGTGTGTGCTGGAGGAGGATACAGGGGAAGACCTATGTGTGTGTGCTGGAGGAGGATACAGGGGAAGACCTATGTGTGTGTGCTGGAGGAGGATACAGGGGAAGACCTATGTGTGTGTGCTGGAGGAGGATACAGGGGAAGACCTATGTGTGTGTGCTGGAGGAGGATACAGGGGAAGACCTATGTGTGTGTGCTGGAGGAGGATACAGGGGAAGACCTATGTGTGTGTGCTGGAGGAGGATACAGGGGAAGACCTATGTGTGTGTGCTGGAGGAGGATACAGGGGAAGACCTATGTGTGTGTGCTGGAGGAGGATACAGGGGAAGACCTATGTGTGTGTGCTGGAGGAGGATACAGGGGAAGACCTATGTGTGTGTGCTGGAGGAGGATACAGGGGAAGACCTATGTGTGTGTGCTGGAGGAGGATACAGGGGAAGACCTATGTGTGTGTGCTGGAGGAGGATACAGGGGAAGACCTATGTGTGTGTGCTGGAGGAGGATACAGGGGAAGACCTATGTGTGTGTGCTGGAGGAGGATACAGGGGAAGACCTATGTGTGTGTGCTGGAGGAGGATACAGGGGAAGACCTATGTGTGTGTGCTGGAGGAGGATACAGGGGAAGACCTATGTGTGTGTGCTGGAGGAGGATACAGGGGAAGACCTATGTGTGTGTGCTGGAGGAGGATACAGGGGAAGACCTATGTGTGTGTGCTGGAGGAGGATACAGGGGAAGACCTATGTGTGTGTGCTGGAGGAGGATACAGGGGAAGACCTATGTGTGTGTGCTGGAGGAGGATACAGGGGAAGACCTATGTGTGTGTGCTGGAGGAGGATACAGGGGAAGACCTATGTGTGTGTGCTGGAGGAGGATACAGGGGAAGACCTATGTGTGTGTGCTGGAGGAGGATACAGGGGAAGACCTATGTGTGTGTGCTGGAGGAGGATACAGGGGAAGACCTATGTGTGTGTGCTGGAGGAGGATACAGGGGAAGACCTATGTGTGTGTGCTGGAGGAGGATACAGGGGAAGACCTATGTGTGTGTGCTGGAGGAGGATACAGGGGAAGACCTATGTGTGTGTGCTGGAGGAGGATACAGGGGAAGACCTATGTGTGTGTGCTGGAGGAGGATACAGGGGAAGACCTATGTGTGTGTGCTGGAGGAGGATACAGGGGAAGACCTATGTGTGTGTGCTGGAGGAGGATACAGGGGAAGACCTATGTGTGTGTGCTGGAGGAGGATACAGGGGAAGACCTATGTGTGTGTGCTGGAGGAGGATACAGGGGAAGACCTATGTGTGTGTGCTGGAGGAGGATACAGGGGAAGACCTATGTGTGTGTGCTGGAGGAGGATACAGGGGAAGACCTATGTGTGTGTGCTGGAGGAGGATACAGGGGAAGACCTATGTGTGTGTGCTGGAGGAGGATACAGGGGAAGACCTATGTGTGTGTGCTGGAGGAGGATACAGGGGAAGACCTATGTGTGTGTGCTGGAGGAGGATACAGGGGAAGACCTATGTGTGTGTGCTGGAGGAGGATACAGGGGAAGACCTATGTGTGTGTGCTGGAGGAGGATACAGGGGAAGACCTATGTGTGTGTGCTGGAGGAGGATACAGGGGAAGACCTATGTGTGTGTGCTGGAGGAGGATACAGGGGAAGACCTATGTGTGTGTGCTGGAGGAGGATACAGGGGAAGACCTATGTGTGTGTGCTGGAGGAGGATACAGGGGAAGACCTATGTGTGTGTGCTGGAGGAGGATACAGGGGAAGACCTATGTGTGTGTGCTGGAGGAGGATACAGGGGAAGACCTATGTGTGTGTGCTGGAGGAGGATACAGGGGAAGACCTATGTGTGTGTGCTGGAGGAGGATACAGGGGAAGACCTATGTGTGTGTGCTGGAGGAGGATACAGGGGAAGACCTATGTGTGTGTGCTGGAGGAGGATACAGGGGAAGACCTATGTGTGTGTGCTGGAGGAGGATACAGGGGAAGACCTATGTGTGTGTGCTGGAGGAGGATACAGGGGAAGACCTATGTGTGTGTGCTGGAGGAGGATACAGGGGAAGACCTATGTGTGTGTGCTGGAGGAGGATACAGGGGAAGACCTATGTGTGTGTGCTGGAGGAGGATACAGGGGAAGACCTATGTGTGTGTGCTGGAGGAGGATACAGGGGAAGACCTATGTGTGTGTGCTGGAGGAGGATACAGGGGAAGACCTATGTGTGTGTGCTGGAGGAGGATACAGGGGAAGACCTATGTGTGTGTGCTGGAGGAGGATACAGGGGAAGACCTATGTGTGTGTGCTGGAGGAGGATACAGGGGAAGACCTATGTGTGTGTGCTGGAGGAGGATACAGGGGAAGACCTATGTGTGTGTGCTGGAGGAGGATACAGGGGAAGACCTATGTGTGTGTGCTGGAGGAGGATACAGGGGAAGACCTATGTGTGTGTGCTGGAGGAGGATACAGGGGAAGACCTATGTGTGTGTGCTGGAGGAGGATACAGGGGAAGACCTATGTGTGTGTGCTGGAGGAGGATACAGGGGAAGACCTATGTGTGTGTGCTGGAGGAGGATACAGGGGAAGACCTATGTGTGTGTGCTGGAGGAGGATACAGGGGAAGACCTATGTGTGTGTGCTGGAGGAGGATACAGGGGAAGACCTATGTGTGTGTGCTGGAGGAGGATACAGGGGAAGACCTATGTGTGTGTGCTGGAGGAGGATACAGGGGAAGACCTATGTGTGTGTGCTGGAGGAGGATACAGGGGAAGACCTATGTGTGTGTGCTGGAGGAGGATACAGGGGAAGACCTATGTGTGTGTGCTGGAGGAGGATACAGGGGAAGACCTATGTGTGTGTGCTGGAGGAGGATACAGGGGAAGACCTATGTGTGTGTGCTGGAGGAGGATACAGGGGAAGACCTATGTGTGTGTGCTGGAGGAGGATACAGGGGAAGACCTATGTGTGTGTGCTGGAGGAGGATACAGGGGAAGACCTATGTGTGTGTGCTGGAGGAGGATACAGGGGAAGACCTATGTGTGTGTGCTGGAGGAGGATACAGGGGAAGACCTATGTGTGTGTGCTGGAGGAGGATACAGGGGAAGACCTATGTGTGTGTGCTGGAGGAGGATACAGGGGAAGACCTATGTGTGTGTGCTGGAGGAGGATACAGGGGAAGACCTATGTGTGTGTGCTGGAGGAGGATACAGGGGAAGACCTATGTGTGTGTGCTGGAGGAGGATACAGGGGAAGACCTATGTGTGTGTGCTGGAGGAGGATACAGGGGAAGACCTATGTGTGTGTGCTGGAGGAGGATACAGGGGAAGACCTATGTGTGTGTGCTGGAGGAGGATACAGGGGAAGACCTATGTGTGTGTGCTGGAGGAGGATACAGGGGAAGACCTATGTGTGTGTGCTGGAGGAGGATACAGGGGAAGACCTATGTGTGTGTGCTGGAGGAGGATACAGGGGAAGACCTATGTGTGTGTGCTGGAGGAGGATACAGGGGGAGAACAATGTGTGTGTGCTGGAGGAGGATACAGGGGGAGACAAATGTGTGTGTGTGTGCTGGAGGAGGGATACAGGGGGAGAAAAATGTGTGTGCTGGAGGAAGGTATAGGGGAGAACAATGTGTGTGTGCTGGAGGAGGATACAGGGGGAGAACAATGTGTGTGTGCTGGAGGAGGATACAGGGGGAGAACAATGTGTGTGTGCTGGAGGAGGATACAGGGGGAGAACAATGTGTGTGTGCTGGGGATGGGATATTATAGGGAAAAGACAAATCTGTGTGCTGGAGGTGGGATGATGTCGGTGGGGAAGGACCAGGAAGAGGCTTCTTTGCACAATGGCAAAATGAAACTCTGACTTAGGCCTTATGCTCAATGAGTTTGTGAAATGTGCTGTGAGAATTCTGACTTGGGCATTTCATTATTAATGATGATTCGGCTCTTTGTAGGTCTTAATTGTTTGAAAGATAAAAAATGAGTTAATGTGGTGTTCGTGTTTGAAGATGCACACTTCAAAAATCTATAGCTAAGCTACCTTTTCGCTATGCGTTAGATTATACTTGGCCTGACTTTTGCATAGTGTGCAGTTCTTAGTGTATCCAGTAGATGTCACTCTTGTCTGGCATTTGAGCATGAGCCTGTTGTTCGTTTTATTAATTCAGCTGAATTCCTAAATGGATCAAGCTGAAAGTGACGCTAAACTCTCAGGAGTTAAATCTTAAATACATTGGACTACATACGTGATGGACTACAATTTTAATTAGCAATCTAAACTTGGACGTATTGTTTACTAATTTGTGGTCCATCATCTCACGTTGAGTTTGCTCATTTGTATTGAGATTGTAGTCCACCACAGGAGTGAGCATGGAGCGATGACTACTTTACAACACACACAGGAACATGGGGAACAAAGTAGCCCCCCTCCAGAAGGAAGGACAGTGTCAGCACCAATTCAGAGATGATTTGAGGATCTACAGCCGAGTGATACATAAATAAGATACATTTTTATTAATAGTTAAGGTACTTGAATGTATTTTTAAGGTTTAACTCCTGAGTTTAGTGTCACTTTAAGATCCAGTGATCTTCACTGTGTGGCACTACCTGGGGCTGTCCTTGCTGGTTCTCTTAAATCTTGTGCATGTGTATCTCAACCCCATTCATTCCTATTGGGAGTTGTACTCATGGCAGCACACACAGCGGTCCTGCTAAGTACAGCTTTCTTCATAGGAATGAATAGGGACATGTGCAGGATGAAGATGACCTGCTGTGATGCTTTCTGAAGCCAGTCTATGTGGCTCTGGACCGGCTGGCACACAGCATGGCTGGTTTAAAGGAGAACTATGGGGTTAAGGCTTTTCCCCATAGTTCTCCTTAGGGTTACGAGAGGACACAAACTAGTGTCCTCCCGTCACCCTAGGCTCAGTATACTGTGAGCTGTAGCTCGTGGTATACTGAGACGCCGCAGCTGAAGCGGATCCCGACAATTATGTCTGGATCCGCCCAGCTGCGTGACTGACAACTGGCTCTGCCCATCTAGAGGCAGAGCAAGCTGTACCCGCCCCCGTCCGTTCCGCCAGTCAGCGCTGGCGGATCGGAGGGGGGAATCCAGCACCTCCCCTGTCACGGCAGAGAGCCGTGACAGGATCGAGAAGTGAGCGAACACTGCTATGTGTTCGCTCACCTCCCGATCTACTGAGCCGACCTGTGACAGTCTCATTGTCACAGGTCGGCTAGAACTATGAGGTGAGTGAAAAGCACTCACCTCATAGTTCTCCTTTTAAGAATGAAGGTATTTCTCTATGTGGGCCACACTCAGGGAAGAGGGGGTATGCCTTAAAGGAAGGTATAGTTGAGCTTTGGGACATCTGCTCCATTGCGCACAGAAATCTATAGAATCTTTCTTTTTCACACTTGAAAGATTTCGCTTTGTTTCTCTTTTAAAATGAAGTGCAGGTTCACATGATATACTCCTGATGATATACTTCACATGATATACTCCTGATGATATACTTCACATGATATACTCCTGATGATATACTTCACATGATATACTCCTGATGATATACTTCACATGATATACTCCTGATGATATACTTCACATGATGATATACTTCACATGATATATTCCTGATGATATACTTCACATGAAATACTCCTGATGATATACTTCACATGATATACTCCTAAAGTTACAGTCATTTGCATATTTTTGGGGCTTTTACAGAATCTGCAACTTTGCATTATGATATTCACCTAATAAATTCACATTTTGTTTTATTCTAGAAAGCTCAGGTTAATACAAGCAGATGAGTTTCTCCGGACGTTTGCTTCTGACCGTTCTCATATGAAAGACGCGGGTAATAAGTGGAAGAAGCCTCCTCCTCCTTATCCTTGTATCCGCACTGCAGGTCAGTTCTGGTGTATGTCTGACAATGTTGAGCACAGAACTCTTTGTCTGGGAAAATGGCTAATGCATAGGCCAGAACGTGTCACTTTGTATCTGTATCCTCCATTACATGACGCTGGCTAATGTTCACCATACACAGCAGGTCACTTGCTGCATTATTAGATGGTTTTTCCCTGATTCAGACCTGATTAACTATGAAAGGCTGAGGAGGACTAGAGACCACGTACAAAACTAACAATTAGGTGTGTTCTGTCTCTAGCGGAATGCCAGACTTAAAGCCCATATCCTCTTCTGTAAGTGATCAGCATTTATTGTGGTAATGTAGAGGTGCAGCGATGATGTATATGATGTACATTCTCATGACTCGCATTGCTGGCTTTCTTCATTTTTATTTTTATGGACTTTGTAGTAGGCCTACTTGATAATTGACAATTTGACAATGTATCAATGTATATGGATCCTCTCTGCGTTTGAGCCAGGAAACACGCACCCGTAGAGACCAGCACTTGGCGTGAGCATAGGGCGGCGTACGGCCGCGTAGTCTCATATAAGGACGAGGGCTGCGTACTAATCACACACAGCACCTGCCCTTCCCGGGAGCTACCCGATACGGCCGTGCACGCAGCATGGATCTGTACGTGCCGGCCTTTTCTAGTGTGAATGAGGGCTTACGCTCCATTCACACCTAGACGTTTTGTCACTGAAAGCTAAGCGCGACAAAACGCTCGAGAGAAGAAATCACATTAGTTTCTACTCAACCATCACATTCTCAAACAATTCATCCCCACACAGCTACCTCCTCATGTATCACTGGCCTCTCCCTTATAGATTGTAAGCCCTCAGGGGCAGGGCCCTCCTTACCATCTTGTCTTGAATTGTGATTGTAATGTCTTCCCTATATTGTAAAGCGCTTCGCAAACTGTTGGCGCTATATAAATCCTGTATAATAATAATTTCTATGGCCCCTGGTCACACCTGAGCGTTTTGTCTCACAAAGCTTCTCATTGAAGTCTATGAGATCATAAAAACGCTGTCATCTGCCAAAAAGTAGCTCATGTACTTTTTCCAGGGACAGGCGTTTTTCTGCTTGTGACAAAACACTCCGGTGTGACGGGGCCATAGGAATGAATGGGATTGCTTGTCTTGAGCGTTTTACCTTTGAGTGACAAAGCGCCTAGGTGTGAACGGAGACTTAGGAAGTACACTCCTGCCAGCATGTGCCAGTGGCTCCCGGGGGCTTAGTGAAAGCTCTTGTTTAGGACAGCTGCAGTGTTTACTTGACAACATTGCATGTTTGCTTGTATTCTCTGCCCACACTGCTTATACAGTACTTGTCTTCCCTTTGCGGCAATGGTGCTTTATTTTCCCAAAGTAGAGAAGAGAAAAATTTCGGCATAAGCTTCCATGTCCCTCTAGTCCTCTAGTCCAGGGGTGGGCAATCTGGGGCCCTAGTAGGGGAGAGAGTCATATATGCCCCGTACCTGCTTGTGCTGGGTATTTCTTTTCACTGTGGGTGGTGGAAGAGTGAAGAGAAGATTATACACAGATGGGGGGTTGAGGTGGTTGGCTGGCATTAAAGTGGACCTGTTGCTTTGCCTGCTTGGGTCAGCACTAGGTAACATAAGTCACGCATTTCCTAAAGAAGAACTCCAGGGAAATGTTTTCTTAACCCTTGCAGCGGGGCTAAGTGGGTCAAGTCCTTGTTTTGTTCTAGGTGCAAAAATAAAAGTTATACTCACCTGATCCTCGGAGCCGACTTGCTCTTAGGCTAGGTTCACACCTGCACTACACTGCACAACACCGGGGACACGCGCAATGCACACAGCGATTGCCTCGCGGCCCCATTGATTTCAATGTGGTGACATCCGCGCTGTAATCGCTACAAAAGGGTACAGGTACCTTTTTTTGTAACACACGAGGCGCAGCTTTTTTAGCGTTCACTTGCACGGGCGGAATCGCGGCGGGAAACAGCACGATCCGCCTGGCACGACTGGGGTGCCATTCAAAAATAAGGGCACCCACAACGCGATCGATTTGCACCTTGGCGACTCCTGACCGCGTGGCAATCGTGCACAAAACCGCACGGTCAGGAGTCGCCTAGTTTGAGCCTAGCCTGAGACTGCTCCTTCAAGCGTGACTCCCCTTCCTCTGCAGCGGCCTATGGTCCCCGAGTCATCCCTTGTGTGTGTACACAGTGTATAGGACGTTGAGGGAGACACCATTGCTGCCGCAGAGAAGGAAAGAGAGTGCTGTAATAGCCAGCCAACTCTGAGGTTCAGGTGAGTATAACTTTATTTTTTTTTTGCACCTAGACCAAAATAAGCATTTAACCCTTGCAGTGCGGTGGTAGCATGACTGCAGCTGATTGACTGAAAAGTTCCCACCTGGCTCCTTTTAACAAAAGTCAGTTTGAAAATCGAATTTTGTTGAGCCCGGTGGTACCAGTGGGATAATTTTTGGCAGTGTCAGCAGCAAACGGGCAAAATTAAATCCGTGTATGGCCAGCTTAACCGCTCTGTGACATAAGGCAGCGGCCCCAGACTGTGGGCACCAATCGCTCCAGGAAGGTGAATGTACGGCCATTTAATACACTGATTCCAATGTGTCCAGAGTTCTTTTTTAACCTTCTAGAAGGAAAAGGAAAGCTTTGAGTAAAATTCATCTCCTTTTGTTGTCCTGAATAACAGAAGTCTTGCCAAGAATCCTCAGCGGTCTGAAAGAGCGATTTCACACGCAGCGCTCCAGAATGTGTCTGGCTCGCGTAGATCTGCATTGGATGAAGCTTTGACAGATGTGACGGTTTTATATAAACCTGATCGGAAATGTTTACAAGTTACAACACAAACACCAGATCGATCAATACGCAGATGTTACCTTGTTACAGGCTCGTTCAGCGCAGGACTACTCTTACATCTACCACCATCAGTGTGATATTACAAAGCCAAACATGTTCGAGAGCCAGAATCGCTGCTTTAAAAATATAAGAGCACATTTAGATGAATGCGTTGCGTAATGCGGTGCTTTGAGGTGCCTTTTATTTTAAAGGGCAGCACACCACAAAACACGAGCATCTTAGAGCAGCCGGTTTAAAAGATTTAACCCATATGTGAGTTGTATTGCGTCGCACTGTACACAACGGTGCCTGGTTGGTAAAATTGATTTTGCAGAATATTGAATACGCTAAAGTGTAACTCCAGGCAGTGGCGTCACAAGGGGGGTGCGGCCCGCATCCGGGTGACACCAAAATGACTGACAGTCATTTTGGTGTCACCCCCTCTAAAAAGTTGGGCACTTGGTCATGGACCGAGAGCCCGACAGTGTCAGGAAAGAGGAGGGGACCCGGCGGCATACCTCATCCTACCGGGTGATCGTCCCCTGCTCTCTCTGCCGGCGTCCATCACCAAGATGGCCACCGGCAGGCATCAATCAGATGGCCGCACATGCGCGATGACGACACGGCGGGGTGTCACCCGGTCTGGAGACCGGGTGACCCCTGGCCTCAGGACGCCCCTGACTCCAGGTAAGAAGACCTTCACTCTTACAGTTCCCTGCCCTACAATGAAGTCTTATTAAGGCCAGGCTCACACCATTTTCCGGACCAGATCTGGAACGCGATGCATTGCGTTTTGCTGCGTTTTTACTGCGTTGCGGAGTGTGGGGGGTTTTTCCCGTTTAAAATGAGCTTTCAGGTGCGGTCCAGTGTGTTTGCATGCGTTCCAGTTTAATCTAGACCAGAGAAAATGAGACGCAGTTTTTTTTTCCCGTCTGGAGCGGATTGCACTGGTGTAAACAGAGCCCAGAAATACCATAGGGATACATTAGGATGCTTTTTTGGTCCGGGAACAAACTGTTCTGGTCTGGACATGATCCGGACATGGTGTGAACATGCCCTAAAGAGAACCTATCACCTGCCCAGTGCTATCACATAGGGGGCTTGTTAGCCCGTTTGTGATGGCAATAAAGTAAAAGTTCAACTGAAACGTTTTAGTTTTGGATGGAGTGGAGAGGGATTAGAACATGTCAGGTTTTATTGCTGTCGGTGTCCCCGGTTTAGGGAGATTCACCCTCTCTATTTTTCCTGATGATCATTATTACTGAAAATGAAAGAAAATGCCAAACTTTGAGTTGTGTCATCAGAACAGAAATAGATAGGAAATCTTATAATGGGCACACTGGGTGACCACCAGGGATTTTCCTCACTTTGGACGGATTTTCTCTCACTTCCTGCTGTGGCCATCAGATAGGAAGTGAAGGGAAATCTCACCAATGGGACTCGGGGAGGGGGATAACCCTTCCTCACTCTAACTGGTTTCAGTTCTACCTTAAGTTAAAAGTGAATTATGAGGCGAGTGATTTTCACTCAGCCTCATAATCTGAGCCGACCTATTACAATGAAACTGTCACAGGTCGGCTCAGTCGATCGGGAAGTGAGCGAACATATACCGTCACTCGCTCACTTCTCGATCTATCCCTGCAGAGAGCCGTGACTGTCACTCACGGCTCCCTGCAGGGATCCCCCCCCCACCCCTCCCCTGTCGGATCCTCCAGCGCTGACTGGTGGAACGGACGGGGGAGGGGGCGGGTACAGCTGGCTCTGCCTCTAGATAAGCAGATCCAGCTGTCAATCACGCAGCTGGGCGGATCCAGACAGTAATGTCGGGATCCGTCTCGGCTGCGGCGTCTCAGTATACCGCGAGCTGTAGCTCGCGGTATACTGAGCTTTGGGTCAGGGGAGGATGCTAGTTTGTGTTCTCCCGTGACCCTTTGGAGAACTATGGGGGAAAGCCCTGACCCCTTAGTTCTCATTTTAGGCCTAAAGTGATCTTTAGGCCTAAAATGTGGATTTTAACAAGCGTACACACAAAAAAAAAATTGCAAAAACAGCTCTGGCAGTGAAAGGGTTAATCTTTAGAAACAGCAAGAGCACCCAAGTTTGATTTTGTTGCTTTGATGGTTTCAGAATCTTCAATGAACCTGGATGAGTTCATCAGTATGGATCCCGCTGTGGGCTACGGCAAAGTGTACACACTGGGAGAGTTTACAGAGCACTTCGGCACCCCCGTATGATGTGTTCCAGTCTGCTCATTCATGAGGACAATGCAGAGAAACCAGCTATTGTTCACTGCAAGTTTCCACTGTGCATAATTCATTCCACCCATTGTCCGTGTTCCACTTCTCGGCTTCATTCAGCTCTCCGGTGCCCAGGAAGCTTGGACAATGTGATGGAGGACTCACCTGCCATGTGACTATTTGAGGAACCGGTTTTATTTTTCAATCACCAGCAAGACTTTGTTAATTTTAAAGAGGAAACAACCATTGCCAATATTATAGGCCTGTAATTAAAATATATAATGCCTAAGAAATTCAGTGTTTGAATCTGATTGAACGGGGAGTTGAATAAATGTCTAAAGCTGGAGTTCTTTTACTTGTACATGTGAAGGCCCAAAGAAGAGAATTGTTATTGTGCTGGGAGACAACAACCTTGACTGTGTAATTTTCTCTGCCCATTAAGCCCATCTCTGCTCACTCCTGTCCCCTGCAACCAACCCCCTGCTCCCTCCTGGGCCCTGCAATCAACCCCCTGCTCCCTCCTGTCCCCTGCGACCCACCCTCTGCTCCCTCCTGCCCCCTGCAACCAACCCCCTGCTCCCTCCTGGGCCCTGCAATCAACCCCCTGCTCCCTCCTGTCCCCTGCGACCCACCCTCTGCTCCCTCCTGCCCCCTGCAACCAACCCCCTGCTCCCTCCTGGGCCCTGCAATCAACCCCCTGCTCCCTCCTGTCCCCTGCGACCCACCCTCTGCTCCCTCCTGCCCCCTGCAACCAACCCCCTGCTCCCTCCTGGGCCCTGCAATCAACCCCCTGCTCCCTCCTGTCCCCTGCGACCCACCCTCTGCTCCCTCCTGCCCCCTGCAACCAACCCCCTGCTCCCTCCTGGGCCCTGCAATCAACCCCCTGCTCCCTCCTGTCCCCTGCGACCCACCCTCTGCTCCCTCCTGCCCCCTGCAACCAACCCCCTGCTCCCTCCTGGGCCCTGCAATCAACCCCCTGCTCCCTCCTGTCCCCTGCGACCCACCCTCTGCTCCCTCCTGCCCCCTGCAACCAACCCCCTGCTCCCTCCTGGGCCCTGCAATCAACCCCCTGCTCCCTCCTGTCCCCTGCGACCCACCCTCTGCTCCCTCCTGCCCCCTG
The DNA here is from genome assembly GCF_000935625.1 of Nanorana parkeri. Taxonomy (NCBI): domain Eukaryota; kingdom Metazoa; phylum Chordata; class Amphibia; order Anura; family Dicroglossidae; genus Nanorana; species Nanorana parkeri. Next base: position 219,511 of record NW_017306834.1, read on the forward strand.
CAACCAACCCCCTGCTCCCTCCTGGGCCCTGCAATCAACCCCCTGCTCCCTCCTGTCCCCTGCGACCCACCCTCTGCTCCCTCCTGCCCCCTGCAACCAACCCCCTGCTCCCTCCTGGGCCCTGCAATCAACCCCCTGCTCCCTCCTGTCCCCTGCGACCCACCCTCTGCTCCCTCCTGCCCCCTGCAACCAACCCCCTGCTCCCTCCTGGGCCCTGCAATCAACCCCCTGCTCCCTCCTGTCCCCTGCGACCCACCCTCTGCTCCCTCCTGCCCCCTGCAACCAACCCCCTGCTCCCTCCTGGGCCCTGCAATCAACCCCCTGCTCCCTCCTGTCCCCTGCGACCCACCCTCTGCTCCCTCCTGCCCCCTGCAACCAACCCCCTGCTCCCTCCTGGGCCCTGCAATCAACCCCCTGCTCCCTCCTGTCCCCTGCGACCCACCCTCTGCTCCCTCCTGCCCCCTGCAACCAACCCCCTGCTCCCTCCTGGGCCCTGCAATCAACCCCCTGCTCCCTCCTGTCCCCTGCGACCCACCCTCTGCTCCCTCCTGCCCCCTGCAACCAACCCCCTGCTCCCTCCTGGGCCCTGCAATCAACCCCCTGCTCCCTCCTGTCCCCTGCGACCCACCCTCTGCTCCCTCCTGCCCCCTGCAACCAACCCCCTGCTCCCTCCTGGGCCCTGCAATCAACCCCCTGCTCCCTCCTGTCCCCTGCGACCCACCCTCTGCTCCCTCCTGCCCCCTGCAACCAACCCCCTGCTCCCTCCTGGGCCCTGCAATCAACCCCCTGCTCCCTCCTGTCCCCTGCGACCCACCCTCTGCTCCCTCCTGCCCCCTGCAACCAACCCCCTGCTCCCTCCTGGGCCCTGCAATCAACCCCCTGCTCCCTCCTGTCCCCTGCGACCCACCCTCTGCTCCCTCCTGCCCCCTGCAACCAACCCCCTGCTCCCTCCTGGGCCCTGCAATCAACCCCCTGCTCCCTCCTGTCCCCTGCGACCCACCCTCTGCTCCCTCCTGCCCCCTGCAACCAACCCCCTGCTCCCTCCTGGGCCCTGCAATCAACCCCCTGCTCCCTCCTGTCCCCTGCGACCCACCCTCTGCTCCCTCCTGCCCCCTGCAACCAACCCCCTGCTCCCTCCTGGGCCCTGCAATCAACCCCCTGCTCCCTCCTGTCCCCTGCGACCCACCCTCTGCTCCCTCCTGCCCCCTGCAACCAACCCCCTGCTCCCTCCTGGGCCCTGCAATCAACCCCCTGCTCCCTCCTGTCCCCTGCGACCCACCCTCTGCTCCCTCCTGCCCCCTGCAACCAACCCCCTGCTCCCTCCTGGGCCCTGCAATCAACCCCCTGCTCCCTCCTGTCCCCTGCGACCCACCCTCTGCTCCCTCCTGCCCCCTGCAACCAACCCCCTGCTCCCTCCTGGGCCCTGCAATCAACCCCCTGCTCCCTCCTGTCCCCTGCGACCCACCCTCTGCTCCCTCCTGCCCCCTGCAACCAACCCCCTGCTCCCTCCTGGGCCCTGCAATCAACCCCCTGCTCCCTCCTGTCCCCTGCGACCCACCCTCTGCTCCCTCCTGCCCCCTGCAACCAACCCCCTGCTCCCTCCTGGGCCCTGCAATCAACCCCCTGCTCCCTCCTGTCCCCTGCGACCCACCCTCTGCTCCCTCCTGCCCCCTGCAACCAACCCCCTGCTCCCTCCTGGGCCCTGCAATCAACCCCCTGCTCCCTCCTGTCCCCTGCGACCCACCCTCTGCTCCCTCCTGCCCCCTGCAACCAACCCCCTGCTCCCTCCTGGGCCCTGCAATCAACCCCCTGCTCCCTCCTGTCCCCTGCGACCCACCCTCTGCTCCCTCCTGCCCCCTGCAACCAACCCCCTGCTCCCTCCTGGGCCCTGCAATCAACCCCCTGCTCCCTCCTGTCCCCTGCGACCCACCCTCTGCTCCCTCCTGCCCCCTGCAACCAACCCCCTGCTCCCTCCTGGGCCCTGCAATCAACCCCCTGCTCCCTCCTGTCCCCTGCGACCCACCCTCTGCTCCCTCCTGCCCCCTGCAACCAACCCCCTGCTCCCTCCTGGGCCCTGCAATCAACCCCCTGCTCCCTCCTGTCCCCTGCGACCCACCCTCTGCTCCCTCCTGCCCCCTGCAACCAACCCCCTGCTCCCTCCTGGGCCCTGCAATCAACCCCCTGCTCCCTCCTGTCCCCTGCGACCCACCCTCTGCTCCCTCCTGCCCCCTGCAACCAACCCCCTGCTCCCTCCTGGGCCCTGCAATCAACCCCCTGCTCCCTCCTGTCCCCTGCGACCCACCCTCTGCTCCCTCCTGCCCCCTGCAACCAACCCCCTGCTCCCTCCTTTCCCCTGCAACCCACCCCCTGCTCCCTCCTGTCCCCTGCACCCAACCCCCCTCTGCTCCCTCCTACCCCCTCCAACCAACCCCCTGCTCCCTCCTTTCCCCTGTAACTTATCCCATGCTTCCTGCAACTAACCCCTTGCTCCCACCAATACTACCTTGCATGCACTTTAATTTCCCATACATGTATGTTCTTAGTTTGCTTTACCTCCACCCTGTGCAACTAGGTTGCACAGTCAAGGGGTGACCAGTGACCTTGCTAGGATTGTAAAAGACACCCCTGGGTACCCCAATGTTGTGGTGTGCTATGCACGCTTTTGTAAACTGGTGTGGCTGACAGTGGAAGTAGCTTAAAGGAGATCAGAGTTGACTGGAACCTGAGCCTACTCGCTGTATACACAGCACACCTATGCGGCAGTCTTGGTACCCACAGATATATACTTTAATTACCGTGCCACAATGAAGTCTCACTGACACATTTAGAGGCAAAAGTGCACTTAAGAAAAAAACCCAAACGTATTCATAAATTTTTTTTTAAATGTACATCAGGGGCGTCCCGAGGCTGGGTGACACCCGGAGCGGTAACCGTCACTGAGCATGCGCGATGACATAATCGCGCACGCGCTGCAGTGTTCTGGTGATTGACGCCAGCAGAGAGGAGGGGACCCTCCTCTCTCCTGATACTGTCGGGCGTTCGGTCCATGACTGAGCGCCCGACTTTTCAGAGGGGGGTGACGCCAAAATGACTGTCCGTCATTTTGGTGTCACCCCTCCAATGGTGTCACCCGGGTGCGGGCCGCACCCCCCTTGTGACGCCACTGATGTACATATATTATTTTTTAGGGCTGGGCTCTCAAACTCACTCGGGGGCCACTGGGCACGTTTTCTTCCAGGGGGGACTGCATGAGGAGAGACAGCCAAGAGAGAGAGAGGAGAGACAGCCAACTAAAATAGAGAAAGGAGAGACAGTGAGAAGAGAGCCAGGAAAGAGAGCGAGGAGACACAGCCAGGGGAGAATAAGGAGAGACAGGCAGGGGAGAGAGCAAGGAGTGACGACCAGGAGGATGTGAGGAGAGGCAGCCAGGAGAAAAGGCCAGGAGAGACAGCCAGGAGGGAGAGAGAGCAAAGGGAGACAGCCAGGGGAGAGAGAGAGAAGAGACAGCCAGGAGGATGAGCAAGGAAAGAGCCAGGAGGATGATCCAGGGGAGAGAGCAAGGAGAGACAGCCAGGAAGATAAACCAGGGAAGGAGCGAGAAAAGACAGCCAGGAGAATGAATGAGAAGAGACAGCCAGGAGGATAAGCTAGGGAATAGAGCAACGAGAGACAGCCAGGAGGATGAGCCAGGGGAGAGAGCGAGGAGAGACAGCCAGGAGGATGAACCAGGGAGTAGAGCGAGGACAGACAGTCAGAGGATGAGCCATGGGAGAGAGTGAAAAGAGAAGGCCAGGAGGATGAGCCACGGGAAGAGAGCGAGGAGAGACAGCCAAGGAATAGAGCGAGGGGAGACAGCCAGGAGGATGAGCTAGGGGAGAGAGCGAGGAGAGACAGCCAGGAGGATGAGCCAGGGGAGAGAGCGAGGAGAGACAGCCAGGGAATAGAGCGAGGAGAGACAGCCAGGAGCATGAGCCAGGGGAGAGAGGGAGGAGAGACAGCCAGGAGGATGAGCCAGAGGAGAGACAGCCAGGGAATAGAGCGAGGAGAGACAGCCAGGAGGATGAATGAGGAGAGAGTGAGCAACACATTTCCCTGAAGCAGAACCCTTCTGCCCTTCAAGCCTTATCTGCACCCTGTGTTTCAGACACCTCCTTGCTCCCCAAGTTCCAGCATCTCTCCGTGTCCTGTACGTCCTCCATGCACTCAGGTTGGAACACCAGCGCCACGTGGTTGCCCCTGTCTGCCTGACATTGTGACATCTTGTATCCGGGTTTCAGCTGACCTTTATCCCAGACAGGAGGCAACCCTTACTACTCCCCCATTTGCTGCAAAAGATCCCCCTCTCTGTCCCTGGGCCCCCCTGCTGACCTGATGGGGCCCAGTAGAGGAAGGCCGGCTCTACCCCTCTATTGGAGGCCCTGTATGCAGGCCAAGAGTAACCTGTCCGCGGGCCGGTACTTTGAGACCCCTGCATTAGAGACAGCAAGAATGATTACATGCGTTGGATCAACATGCAATTATCAATTTTCAGTTAAATCATTTTGTTTTTCAAGGAATACCTGTTCTGAGGGCCAGTGATGTCATCACTGCATCTAGCTGCTGCTCTTTGGTGGGAGGGGCTGGAAGGTTCCTGTAACTGTCACAGCATTCTGCCTCCTTATTGGTGAACATCTGGAGGATCCCGTTAGATGTGCCTGGTTCTCCCTGCTGGCCAATGGCTGCTGCAGATTTTAGCTGTGCTGATTGGATGGACTGTTTAAAGCAGGGGTGGGCAACTCTGGCCCTCCAGCTGTTGTTAAACTGCAAGTCCCATGATGCATTGCAAGACTGACAGTTACAGGCATGACTGGCAGGGGCATGTTGGGATTTGTAATTAAAGTACAGCTGGAGGGCCGGAGTTCCCGCCCCTGGTTTAAAGGGAGGCTGGGGATCTGATCTTTCACATAAGCTCGGGAACAAGATGATTATAGGTTATAGCAACGTTAGTACAGGTCAGGAAGGGGAATGGGAATTGATGATGATTGAAGTCATTTTGACAGGAAATGAAGATAGCTGCTGCAGCTTCAAAGGGTTATATTGCAGAGATGCAAGTTTATAGGGAATTAAGAGAAATCAACACTGGAGAGGACTTGATACAAGCGTGGGGAAGAAAGAAACTGTATGGCTGGAGGTTTAAGTTTTGGGTAGCAGTTAGTGAATAAATCTCTCCTCGTGGTCCCAGAGCAACAAGAGAAGGAAGTCTGCTGAGAAAATGTGCAGACAAGAAAATATTCATCGTTTTAAGTGTTTGTAAAGTGATTAAGAGCCCCCTCCCCCGAAGTGATCCATCTCCATGAACTATACCCAGGACGGTCTGATTGTGAAATATGACAGCTTGCCCTGTAATTGACTAAGGTTGCGATGGCCGGGGCTCTGCACATTCCCTGCCATGTAAACACAATCTTGGATGCCTCATCCTCGTATATCACTGATGAACGACCATCAAGAGAGAAGCTGCGATCGTGAGAACCTTCCCACCCTGTAATGATGGCTAATTGCTGGGGACTCTGGGAGATGACTGCAGCGGTGTCCCTCTCCAGCCAAACTGCCTGAGTCCAAACCAAAGAGAAGAGAGAGACCATCTATACATAGAATGCTGTCACTATCCGGTGCTCAGGGGCCCCACAGAGGGCGGAGGAGACCGCTAGGGCTCATGTCCACCGACATTCATGTCAAATGATACGTTTGCTATGCAAATGCAATGCGTTCGAATGGCAAATGCTGCATTTGAGCTGTTCTGTCTGCAGTTCAAAAAAATGCAGCGCAACGTAACGCAGGTCAAACGCAGCCTCAGCTTTGCCGATTTTGGCAATACCCTATATAGTCAATAATTCATCCCTGGTGCCAGCTGTGAGTCCATATTACTACTCGCGTGTGTGTATGAAGCTCTGACATCATCGGAGCTTACACAGGGTTTGAATCCTGTTCTTCCATAGAGCAACAGAGCATAAGGGGCGGTATGGATGAGTATATGGTTGTAGGGGATGGGTAGTCAAGAGACTGTATAGTGTATGATCCCCCCTATTGCCACTGGTATAACAGCCACATTTTCATATCCTAAAGTCATTCCTTTTCCTTTCAGCTGTGAGATACACAATATTGCCAGAAGTATTGGGACGCGGCCTTTACACGCACATGAACTTTAATGGCATCCCAATCTTAGTCCGTAGGGTTCAATATTGAGTTGGCTCCGCCCTTTGCCAGTAAAAATAGAAAACAGAACACAAAACCCGGACTACGTGTAAAATTAATGAATTACTATATGTCCATATATACGAAAAATGTGTTCTGGCACATAATAATTTGTTTGAGAATGTGCGGCGGCTATATTGGCCACCATGCTGGTGTTCTGTGAATGCGTGCCATCATCTTGGAGGCGGGGAGCATGACGTTACATGACGCCATGCATGTGTGGCGTCAGGTGATGCCACACGCCGATATTGGCCCCACCATCTTGGTGTATACCTAGATATACACCAAGATGGCGGCACCCAAAACACGTTACATGACGCCATGCGCCCTGCCTCCAGAACACGCCAATGACGGAATCCAAAATAGCATAAAAAAGTGTTTTGTTGAATGAAACAAATTATATGTTTTTAGTTTTCGTTCATTTCATCTGAAATGAATTCTTAGTCTTCGCACATGTCTAATAATATGTATGTGTGAGGGGGGGGGGCAGGGGGGGCAGTTTTCGCTTTTTTAAAATATTTTTTTTTA
>NW_017306834.1:226429-229652 GCF_000935625.1 Nanorana parkeri
GGGCGGGGGGGGCAGTTTGCGCTTATTTAAAATATTTTTTTTTATTTTTTATTATTTTTTTAAATAGCAATCTCAGGCCTAACGACCACTTTCCTCCTCCTAGCAACCTCATGCCTAACAACCACTTTCCTTCTCCTAGCAACCTCAGACCTAACAACCGCTTTACTCCTCTTAGTAACCTCAGGCTTAGCAACCGCTCTCCTCCTTCTAGCAACCTCAGACCTAACAATTACTCTCCTCCTCCTAGCCACCTCATGCCTAACAATTGCTCTCCTCCTCCTAGCAACCTCAGGCCTAACAATTGCTCTCCTCCTCCTAGCAACCTCAGGCCTAACAATTGCTCTCCTCCTCCTAGCAACCTCAGGCCTAACAATTGCTCTCCTCCTCCTAGCAACCTCAGGCCTAACAACCAGTCTCCTCCTCCTAGCAACCTTAGGCCTAACAACCGCTCTCCTCCTCCTAGCAACCTCAGGCCTAAAAACTGCTCTCCTCCTAGCACCCTTAGGCCTGACAACCACTCTCCTCCTCCTAGCAATCTTAGGCCTAACAACTGCTCTCCTCCTAGCAACCTAGGCCTAACAACCGCTCTCCTCCTCCTAGCCACCTCAGGCCTATCAACCGCTCTCCTCCTCCTAGCAACCTCAGGCCTAACAACCGTTCTCTACCTCCTGGCAACCTCAGGCTTAACAACTGCTCTCCTCCTAGCAACCCCAGACCTGTGAACAAAATGGAGGATTCAGGAGTGTCCATGCTGGATGTGGAGTTTTTCATCACTCTGGTCAGGGCCCACAAGAACCTTTACAACCCCAGTGATGGCCATTGCAAGAGCTGTGGTAAGTAGCAGAGGTCCTGGGAAGAAATCGGGTGTGAAGTTTTCCCGGACTGGGAGCTCCGATAGCACAAGACTCCACACAGAACAACCAGGAAGAAGACAGAAGGACAACGACATATGATGTCACATGTGATACTGCTTTCTATTGGCCAAAACGAAAGTGCCTGAAGCTTGAAAAAATGTAAAAGCACTTTAAAGTCACCCGGAAACGTCAAATGTGAATGGAGATTACAGATCACTCCTCGGTTTCCTTTTATACAGTTTCTAAACAAAAAAAAACATTCTCGGCTGCTCTTCCGATTTTGCTGCGTCCTCAGCGAGTGAAGTCAGAGCTTGGCTGTAGTTTACATTAGTAGGTTACATTATTATCATTTACATTTCCTGTTACCACCACTGTCTAGACACAACCAGGTCTCTGAAATAAAGCGTTCAATTAAATTATCAGAGCAAATCGTACACCACAGGAAAAGTCCCAACCACTTATAGGAAAAAGAACAAACACATATAACAAATGTTAAAGGAGTTGTAATGTCCCAGCATACACTCTCCTGTTATAACATCATTCCTACATGCAGGGGCGTCCAGAGCCCGAGTGACACCCTGACGTGACGTCATCGCGCATGCACAGCCATCTTATTGATACCTGCCGGCAGCCATCTTGTTGATGGATGCCGGAAGAGAGAAGAGGGGACGTTCACCCAGCGGGATAAGGTATGCCGCCAGGTCCCCTCCTCTCTCCTGAAACTGTCAGGCTCTCGGTCCATGACCAAGTTCCCAACTTTTTAGAGGGTGTGACACCAAAATGACTGTCAGTCATTATGGTGTCACCCAGGTGCGGGCCGCACCCCCCGCGTAACGCCACTGCCTACATGCGAACAGTAGTGGCGCTAACCATTGATCTATATAGGGTACAAATCTGGCTGCGGCTTTTCGCATACATCGCGTGAATGGAGCCAAAGTGGGGCTGGTGGAGAAGTAGTCACCGCTCCAAGCTCACTCCCATGATGGACTACAATCTCATGTTTAGTTTACTAATTTGTATGAGATTGTAGTCCATCATAGGAGTAAGCTTGGAGTGGTGACTACAACACACACAAAGACCATGGGGAACAAAAGTAGCCCCCCTCTAGAAGGAAGGACAGTGTCAGCACCAATTCAGAGATGATTTGATGATCTACAGCCGAGTGATACACAAATAAGATACATTTTTGTTAATAGTTAAGATACTTGAATGTATTTTTAAGATTTAACTCCTGAGTTTAGTGTCACTTTAAATATCTGTTTCAATAAGCAAATTATTCAAAAATGAAGTCACAAAACGAAATCCCAAACTGCTTTTATTTTATACTTTATTGCAGCATATGAATGCATACTGTAAAAATGTCACAGGTTACAGGGGGGTCAACAGCTTCATGGTCCAAATCATTATCAATCTCACGCAGATCACATTTTTCCCACACAATTTGTTGGAACAATCACAAAGAAAACTATACAGCATTCATATCGGTATCCAGCCCTTATGTACAATGATGTGCAGTTTACAAAGAACTAGTTCTACACTGATTTATAAATCTTCCTCCCAGCGTACAGCTGGGGAATGCCATTCGGACCTCACTGCCGCCACTAGATGGAGCCGAGGAGTGTAGGAAATTCCAGTGCTCCTCAGCGCCATCTAGTGGCAATAGTGAAGTATGGACGGCATTCGCCTGGCTATACGCTGGGCAGAAGGTTTATAAACCAGACCCTTAGAGATCACCCTGTTTAGGCAGCCAAAGGATCAAGATTTCAAGGGGACCAGGGAGCTCAGCAGAAGCAAAGTAACTGATTGCTGTAGGTGACACAGACAGGTCTTTCAGCCAGGAGTCTCTCTTCCATTGTTAAACAAGGGCCCCACATCTAAAGAAAGCATAGCTCTCATTGCCCATATTAAAAGCATTGCACAGCAGGAACATTGTCTACGTGGAGTGGAAGTTTGGGGCACGCCACAGTATAGGTGGCCATTTTCATCTTCCTTTGTCATCTCCTCTTACCCTTCTCTCTTTGTTCATCATTTCTATGAAGAGATGGTGAGATGTTCTGGGTGCTACTTGGCCTCAATTGATGGTTCTCCCGCTGCACTCCCCCTGATAAGATCTATTATTGCTTTGGCAGAGTTGGGCTGTGATTGCAGGCTTGGGACCCAGAGCTGCTATCCATTAACTCTGAGGCCAGTACCGCGGGCCCTGGTTTAACAATTGCACTGCCACCCATGGACAACAGAAGGAGAATCTACTCATTAATATGGGCAACAAAGATCCCTCTTGTATCAGACATTTTCAAACATAAGATCCACAGTACTGCTTACAGAGCATTAGCCGCCCTAGCTGTAGCTAGGTCTATATCTATCTTATA
>NW_017306834.1:229680-246316 GCF_000935625.1 Nanorana parkeri
ATAGAACTGTCAGTTTGGCCCTAGCTGTAGGTCTATCTTTGTAACCCTTTGAAATCTCCACTTTCATAAATACTATATTTTTATCACATGGCTACACAAGCCATTTGGTGATATCAAAAGTTACTTTTCTAGGTTTATCTGCAACTGTCTGATTTACTAAGGGCTTGTGCATGCGGGCCCGGCCTTGTTGCTGAACATCGCCTTTTGCAATCAAATACGAGCTGCTTAAACACTTGCACTCAAATGCAAAAGGCTGCAATGCAAACGCATCCCAATTATATCTGATGCATAGCTACATAGTATTTGAGATTGAATAAAGACACAGGTCCATCAAGTTCAACCTTTGTGTGTGTGTCTGTGTCTGTATTTTGCGTGCATGTGTATATGAGTCCCTGTGTGGTCTTAGTTTTTAAGAGTACCTGTACCCCTGTATGTTACGGTCTCTTAGGAAGGTATCTCATTGATTTTTGAACTAATCAATACTCTCTGCTGATACTACGGCTTGTGGCAGAGAGTTCCGAAATGTAACCGCTCTGACAGAAAAGAATCCCTTACACCCTTTGTGGTTAAATCTTTTCTCCACCAATTTTAGGTGGTGGATGCGTCCAAAGAAAAGCGACTCAATCATAGCAGGTCATACCCAGCCTCAGAAGTGCAATCAAAGCTGATGTCAGAAGTGCGTCTTGCTTCATATGTATTATAATCGGCTGCCGGGACTTTTTACCATCATCGTAGTTTCTTTTTTGCGCTGCACCCATATAGATGAGCATGCTCCAGCACATCGATGAACAATGTATTCAGCCAGAATACAGCATTTTTGAATTTTCATGAAAAAGGTACAAAAGTATTTACATGAAATACCGTATTTATGGAAATAACATAGAACCTGAATAGAAAACACCGTACATGGATTTCACAAGCCTGCATCCAGGCTTGCTTACACATTGTATACATTCTTTCTGGTAAATAATCCTTAGCACACGTTAATAAAAAAACAATATTACAGTCGGCATGTCACAAAAAATGCATTTTATATAATTTGCTGGTGCACACTAATTATACAAAGTGCAGCAAAATTATAACAATATAAAAAAGTCACATCATGAACACTCAATACAATAGAACAGATCAGATTTTATAATATAGCTTCATTTTCTTTCACCGAGGACGTCTCAAAGCTTGGGAGATGCAGAGTGATAGGGGACACCTAGATATAGATGATTCTGAGGAAGGGGGCTTGCCCCTGAAACGCGCCAATCTTGGCTGACTGCGGTCGGTGGACGGTGATGTGACCGGAGACTACCGTGTTACATAGTCGGGGGGATACCATGTTGGGTTAACAGACAGTGTGGCCTCTCGTTTGTTGTTAAAGCCTGATGAAAACGTTTGTTTGTGAGTACATTTATCCCTTGTTTTATTTATCCTAATAAACGATTTTACACACGGAGGTGGCGCTCTGTTCCCTTTTGTTTTCTATATATATATATACAGTATATGGATAAAAATGACTTTCCGCTATGCTGCCCCATCATACACGTGTCAGATGGTATGCAGGAAAATGCATCTCAATGGACATGGGGTGAACAAGCCCTTTATGTGCACCGGCAGTGAAACTACAAGTCTTAGGAAGCTCGGCAGGAGGTTGGATCTGATGGTATGTCAGCACTTGCTGCTCTTGTGTCTGGTTGAAGGTCACGTTCTAAGAGAGCTTTAAAGAACCCGTTGCCTTGTACTGATGGGCAAAGTTATTCTTGAAAGCCCTAAGAACTTATTTCAGCTGGGTATGAAATACTTGGGGTCTTTGTGTAGAATGATATATCAAAGGTGGACCTTTATAGTTATGGTGTGCTTAGTGTCTGAACACAACGCTGGCAGCCATTTTGGGTGGGACTATTATATATGATAGAATCATAAAGGGAACTTAAAGGCACCTCACACCTCACTGATGCCTCTAGTTCAGGGGTAGGCACCCTCAGTACTCTAGCTGTGGTAACACTACAAATCCAATCATGCCTCTGCCTTTGGAAGTCATGTCTGTGGATGTCAGAGTCTTACAGTGCCTTATGGGACTTTTAGCGGTAATGCCAAGGTTTGCCTACTCCTGCTCTAGTTTCTACTGAATGGATACATTGCTGTCTGCTTCTATCCCACAAACCAGTATTTGCATTCTGGGGAAGTAAGAGGCGCATTTTGTTACTGGTTAACCCAATATTCAATGTAAGATTCCCTTACCAATATCAGGCCACTTGAGGCATTCGATTTAGCAGCAATGTATTGAGGGTAGGGATATGCCAACAGGCCAGTTATCATTGATTTTGGTAGCAATACTTCTGTACAGACTAACTGGATTGTATTACACATACAAAAACAGTGTTTTTGTTCCATCGAACTTGGCTGAGACTTGTAGTTTTTAATGAAACAAGGGAGGTTAAACCCTAAAGAACCACATTAAGATACTTTTTTGATTTTCTCCTTTTCAAACAAAAAATAATGAATAGACACATTTGGTTACAATGTTAAAACTCTTTAAATAAGTGGAAATTGGTTCTGGTTCTGGTTCTGCATAAACTCGGAGTATTCATCAGCTTACAAAGTAACCTTACCCTCTTTACATAGAGATCACACAGCAACTATAACATTACTGGTAGGCATCAGAAGATGATACAACACTGGGAAGAGTGCAGCAAAGTGAAAGTTCGAGCACACAAACTTATTTGTTAAGGCAACGCAAAGAGTCATGATGAAGAACATCGTCAGTAGAGTAACCCATAGGAAACAGCACCATGGAGGCAATCATGTCTATTAGTTAAAGTGGACCTTGCATGCCAAAGGGAAGGTTCCCTTTTTTTTTGACAGCCCCCTTCCCCAACACAGATGGCTTTAAAAAGCTATTTGTAACCAAACTGATCACCTAGAAAGAGAAATGACTTAACGTGGCCCCAGTCTCCAATGCTCCCAGGAGGCTCAATTGACCAACGGTGACTTATGCAGAGATTGCATGAAGATATTCTGGCAGGAATTCCAGCACCCAGGAGGTAACGGCGAGGCACATTGATGACACCTGTACCTCCCAGAAGCATCATAGGCCACAACCGAGGCAAGTAATGTTTTTTTCTGGGCGATCTCAATGTTTATAGATAACTTTTTTAAGCAATTTGTGTTTGGAGAGCTTGGGAAAAGCAGGCCTTCTGTTTGGTATGGAAAGTCTGCTTTAAAGTGAATATCTGCTTTGCCCATGCTGCAAAGTCACAGGTTCACTTTACTGCAGACCTCCGCAGACTCTTATGTTTACCTTCCTTTCTTACTCCCGTCATTCTGTTCAGCCTCCAGGAGAGAAAGAGAAGACGTGAGTAAGATACGAGTCATTGGAGTCATAGCTTACCCAGGGCTATGGACACTTCCTTCTTCAAACCAAGATATAATTAGTTTTTTTCTTAGGCTCCCAGCAATGAACGGAGGTGATAGGAGAGAGAGGGAATGGTATGTTTATGCTGATAGGGACGTTGCTTTGCCCTGAATAGGCAATACATTGGTTTTCTTTAATGGATGGCTCCCATAGGTGATAGGAGAGAGAGGGAATGGTATGTTTATGCTGATAGGGACGATGATTTGCCCTGAATAGGCAATGCATTGGTTTGCTTTAATGGATAGCGCCGTTTATAGAAACTTTCAGATGTTGAAAACTATGCAGAACTGAATTAGACTTACTTTAGTTGTAAGTAGACATGCGCACCAGCAAAAAATGTGTTTAGTTTCCTTTTGATTTGGATTTTGCGTTATTTCGGGATTCGGGTCCGAAAGTAAATGCGTTGCGGGATTCGGAGGAAATTCATTAGCGGTAGTCTGTATGAAAGTTTGTTACGTTTTCGTTTCCCTCGTTCGTGGCAGCAAAGACATTTCAGAAAAAAAAAAATGTTTTTTTCCCCTCAAATGTCATTTTGCTGCAACGAAATTTCGTCCAACAAACGAAATTCCGTACAGACTACCGCTAATGAATTTCGGAATCGGAAATTCGTATTCTTTTGCATTCGTTATATCTGTAATTCGGAAATCGGATACATCTGAACGTTCAAATTTCCAAAATTTCATCCGAATTTCGATTCGGAACGAAAGGAATGGCACATGTCTAGTTGTAAGTGCTTTATGGCCTTGCTATACTTTGCACCATGACCAAAGTGGGGTAACTTCGGCCCCTGCCATGTTCCTTTAGATTGAATATATGAACTCAGGCTCTTTGCAGGGCTGGACACTGGGCACTGAAACCAAGATGGAGTCTGCCTTCCCCTATTCTCTCTGAAGAAAAGAGGTGATGGACAGAAGACGCCATCATCGGGCCATTATAACCCTAGATTGTGTCTTATATAACCTGGGCCATTATCACACAGCCATTTTCACCAGCATTTACATGGCTGTGTCATCTCTCAAGTTGGGATCTCAGTCCACTAAGTAGATACTGACCCTAGTTGATGTCCAAACAAAGATGGCTCTGCCCTCCTCGAGTGAAAAGCAGATGAAGGCATTGTCAGGGGGAGCACTGTGATCCCTGCGGAAGGTAATAAGTCCCTGGAGGTGTAACACTTACAAATGTCTTATCATGCAAAGTCTTAACATGAACAAATATATATCGGATCCTAGTCCAATTTATAAGTCATAATACATGTTCTGAATGCTTATTATTTTCTCCAAAGTGCCCTTATCCTTTCAGAACATCCAGCACAGTACACGTTGTTATTATTATTATTCGCCTTATGAAATAGGTTTAATCATCATCCCTCATTGAAGAAGGTTATTCCATCTGTCTCATGTCAATATATACATACATCATCACAAGCATACTAACACACAATAAATATAAATGTAAAAAAAGTGCATTTGTGTGAACGTATTCATATTATTTGTGATTAAAAAAAAAGTGCCGTCTAACTTGTCATTATAGAACCAAACTATCATAATTAAGACACTGAGAAAATAACTAAAGGGAACCTGTCATAAAAGAACTGCTCTTCCCCACCTTCTGCAAATGCTTGTTCTATGGCCGTCATGCTCAATTCTTAAAAGAGTTGTGAAGTCCCAGCACAAGGGGCCAAACATGTGAGCTGCACGTACAAGAATCAGGCTGAGTTCACGCCTGAGCCACTGAGCTGGTGAGTTGTTGTTGCGCGTTTCTGTTCGCATGATTTTGCTTTGAAAATTGTGCGGTTGTCACGCGGTTTTCAATGCATAGAGATGTCTATGGAACCCAAACCGCGCGACAACCGACCGAAAATAGCTCCTGCACCTTTTTGCGCGACAGGCGATTTCTACCGCGCGTCAAATCGCAAAGGTGTGAACAGCTGCCATAGACTTGAATGCAAATCGCCTAAGTGTGAACCTAGCCTCGAGCTGATTGGGGCAGAGGGATGACTTTACCGATCTGCTGCTACTCTTGCTATCAAAAGACTGAGGGTGGAGAGGGGGCACCTCTTGTATTCATTAACTGTCAGGGGTGTCATCTGCCTGTCTGTGCTGTGTGATGGGCAGGGCTGGATGGACAGGAAACAAAAACTTCCCTTATATGCAGGGATCACAGGGCCCCTGAGCAAAAATGTGATGGGGCCCCCTTGACGACCTCCTTCTGAGCTATGAGTAATGATGCCAAGATCCCAAAGACTCCTCTTGTGCATCTGAAGTCTCTACACTGTAGACTTCACATGGAATTAGAGTTGTCGTCCACTGCAACCCCTCAATGATACAGGACTGTGTTATCTTCACATGTTCTAGGCTTCATTTGCCTCAACAACCTAATGGGGCCCCCTTCCACCCCCAGGCCCCATAGTAGCCGCCTGGGCTGCTATGACTATAATTACACCACTGCTTATATGTCTTTCATCTGTGTATTCATGCTGGAGTTCTGCTCCAAGTCCAAGGACCGCCATGACAGCCAGTCATCTGGAATTGGGAATGGTCGCAGGGCTATTTCTCTCACGACAGGTTCCCCCTGATGCTAAAAACTACAAAATGTCAATCCAAAACCACAGATCTATACACGAGTCAGGAACAAATATTGTCCACAAGGGTAGAAGAGATCAAATACCTAACAGCAAAAACATCAAATCACTTTCTAAATTCAATTCCCTTTTATCATGAGAATACATATCAAGTGGAGTTCTTGTGAAATGTTTTCATATCATCACAAACCATATTTCCTTCAAAGGAAGCTAAAGCAAAAACACAAGTCGCCTTTCAGGCAAAAATGATACATTACAAATAGATGTTCAGAAAAGGAATTCGTATTGTATTTATATTAGATGGACAGAGTGTTTACAGCAGGGGTAGGCAAGCTTGGCACTGCAGCTGTGACAAAACTACAAATCCCTGCATGCCTCTAACTATGACTGTCAAAAATCTTGCAATGCCTCATGGGACTTGTAGTTCCACATTAGCTGGAGTGCCAAGGTTGCCTACCCCTGCTTTATAATGCCAGCCACTTTAGGAGAGGCTGACCACTATGTCCTCCAATGAGAATACTGAACAGGAAGTCAGCTGTTTAAAGGAAACTATTGCCATCTACTGACGTTATTGCCAGAAAACTCATTAATCTGTTTTAGATTTGACACATTTTTAACATGATTTTTTTTTTAAATTGAGGCCGAATTGTGTTTCATGTTTACTAGTGATTTAAAGGGACATGAACCTCAAACCGTTTACCCTGCCTGTGCCTTTTGCATGAAACTGTATACACCAGGCATATGTACTGTGTACACTATTTTTGCAGTCATAAAGAATCAAATTTTAAAAAATTACATTTAAAATCTGATTTAAAATGTTGTCACCTTTTTTTTTTTTCAGCTCAGTGCTGTTGATCTCCTCCGGCTTCTTTTAACCACCTCCAGTCTACACGCATACGCATGAGCAGCAGCTGCACATCATTGCTCTGGACCGGCTTTCTGATAGTGACCATGCCTCTGCAATATGTGATAACATGGCCTCTTGCAGTCTCCGCCAGGGGCGCATGTGACAAGGTGACAACAAGGAGACAGATGTCACCCTTATAACAGGAAGTGCCTAAACAAGGACCTTTATGGAAGGATCACCAGGTATTATTTGTATTGAAGCTTCTTCTTTTAAAAGAGTAAAAATGAAATGACAATGAAGCTGAAGTCTAGAAAAAAAATTGGGGCACACAGCACCGGTCTAATAATTATTTCCAGAATGCAAGGCGTTCTGTGCATGGGGGAAGGGCAGTCCTGTCATTCATCTGTCCCCCATCTCCATTCACAGAACGCCTTGCATTCTAGGAGTTTTGTGAATGGATGAGAGGACAGGTAGGGTGTGGGGGAATGGCACAATCCTTCACATTTGCAGCCTCTCCTGCTTGTAGTGCTGGAAGATCACCACTGTGGTGACCACCATGGCTTCGGTTCAGGATTTTTACACTAACCAGCAGCCTGCAGAACATGGGGTACACTTCACTAGAGGTACATTGTTAGACTGGTGCTGTATGCCCCAATTTTATTTTTACTAGACTTCAACTTTAAAGCTTATATGGAATTTTAGTGTTTGGGTTTGGATCTACTTTAATTATGAGCCAACTTGTGTCTTTCTGGAAAACACTCCTAGACAATAGTGCATTCGTCCTACGATATAACCACCAGACTCACCCAAAAGAAAATTAAAATCAACGACATTAGAGTCCCTTTAAAATATTCACCCGTTTCCTTTTCTACATCAGGCTGGTCTGTGTTGCGAAATGAATCAATTCTACTGGATGGAGGGTTGTTGTATGAAAGAGGTAGAGAGATGTGTGGTGTATTCGACATTCTGTCGGCGGAGTGCTAAGGAGTAGCAAAGTTTATGGCAATAGCAGGTCATATGAAGATTTCTGATCAAGGTAAAGAGTCTTCAATAAAGCAAAAGTCCTTTCAAATTCACAGGCCATGAAAGCTGAGGATCCTATATACAGACCATCTCAGGTCCTGCTTCTTGGATCCCAGTACATCTAAGTCCACCCTACTATGACTGATTGTCCTTGGCCAACGCTTCGCGAAGTCCAGCCGAGTCTCGTAGTGAAACACTTTCCTTGAATAGTGTGGAGTGAACTCTGCCCTCTTCCGCCAAAAATATCTGTGGCTTACGTTATTTGCAAAATGTACACTATTCACAGAGTAGGTTCAGACCATAACATTGTTCAGTTCAGTTCGTTATTGTGATCCAGAAGGTTCAGAACCGGAACAAGTTGATGAAATCTTGTGGGGAGAGGGAGACCAAGCAGCTTTCTGGATTGTTTGCTGTGCAGGGGTGCTCCGTACCCTAAGGTGACATACAAAGAGTTTAGTGAGATATGGGAGAAGAAAGTATAAAAAGATCCATTTATTTTCCAATGACAACACTACTCTGTTTTTATATCTCCCTAGTGTTCCGGTATATTATAATACTACTACTACAGGATTTAATATGTATGGCGTCAACAGTGTGCGCAGCAAGGCTGTACAGTTACATTACAATTCAAGACAAGATTAGGTTTAAAGGGTTATTAAACCCTTGCATGTTTTTGCATATATATATGGCTAGCTAGCAGGAGATATATGCAAAACGATAAAAAAAACCTTTTCACAGGGTTAATACTTACCTGTGTCTCCGGCGTTCACTCCCGTCCGAACATCTGAGAATTTCTCAGGTGGCCGCAAAGGATCTGAGGGTGGTACATGAGCAGTTCAGATGTTCGGCCGGGAGACGAGGAGAGACACAAGGTAAGTCTATGGAGCAGCGTGCACCCGCACAGACACCGTGGGACATCAGAGGAGAGGAGGACAGAGGAGTCAGCGCTGGAGGGACAGATGAAAACTACACTAAAGAAGATGATTGGATTAAGAGGCATAATTTAAGGTAAGTCCTTACATTAGCACGGGGGAGGGGACTTTTGCCCTTAATGTCACTTTAAGCCTTAGTAACTGTGTATATAGACATCTGTATAAAATCTGTATATATAGACATCTGTATAATGTACATTCTTTCTCACCTTCCAGGACAGGATGTGACAGTGTTGGCAGAACTGTAGTGTGTCTCCATATTGTTCTCTTCTGGGGTAGCACCGGACCAGTTTGAAATACATTTTCTTCCAGTCCAGAGTCCCATTATCGGATATGATGAGCCTCTTACGGATCTAAAATAAAAAAAATAGACTATTGATAACTCTGATCTTTCAAACTTTGGAATTGTATTGTAAACATTGCTTCATCCCACAAGCCAATGATGGTTCTGATGGTGGCCACAAAGGGAGATAGATAGATAGATAGATAGATAGATATCCATCTATATCCATCCGACCATCCTTATCTATCCATCTATATTCAACCATCTACTGTACATCCATCCATCTCTCTTCATCTATCCATTTATATATATATCTATCTATCATCTATCTATCTCTCCTCAACTATCCATCTCTATCTATCTATCTATCTATCTATCTATCTATCTATCTATCTATCTAGATTGGTTTCTCTAGTACAGGGAGGACCAGACTAGCCGGCACAGGACATTTATTTTTCTCCTCTTGTAATCACCTAAGGGTGTCAGTTCTTGGATAATCATCCGTTTATATTTCATCTGAGCACAGCCTGTATTTCTCCAACAATTATCTCCATGGAGGAATTCAGTGATGTGTGCGGAGCACTAATGGGAACAATCTGTCCAGAAGAAGCAGCACATTATGACGGAGGTCGGTGGGACTTTTTCGGATAATCCCCTTTGTTGTATCTAAAGCAATGCTATGAGAAGCCAACAAAATTGTGTGTGTGTGTGCGTGCCGGCGGGTGTCCAGTTACCTGGCGTTCTGTAAAGTGATAGTGGCACAGCTTTTTCCACAACAGACGGTCCTCGCTGAGAACTTGCAAATCCAAGGACACTTGACCCAGGCAGACAATGTCCCTCCCGTCCGTTAACCTCTGTATGATGTTCATTTGCAGGCACAAGGGGAGATCGGTTAAGGTCGTTCCCTTAACAGCGGGCTAAAGATAGAAGAGACAGTGCGTTAAGCCCTGAGGAATGTAGAAGGCTGCACAACAGCACAATGCACTTCTTAAGCTGTAAACATGCGACTTCATGTCATAATAAGAGCAGATTGTCCGAATAAAGGGCCAGGAAGCCCATAAATGGCCCACAGGCAAATTAGGCAACATTTAAGGTCTATGGTGCTGGGCCGAAGTCTACACGGGACATTCACTCTTGGGGGGACATCCATTGAATGGGATGGAAAACCTATTCTTATCCAGAGGAAGCTGCTGTTGCTGACTTCTCTTTCTAAAAATACTACTTTTCTGGTGGTCATCATACTGGCGCTATTATATGTTTAAGGCTGTATGCTCAGCTGGAGCTTGGCCATTTAAAATATAGCTGGGGGTGAGTGCAGGGATACTACGGGGAAAGGCAACGAACACCCAAATACCACCACGGACACCTTTAAATAGACCATTTGCCAAGGGCAGCTATATTGCTGAAGCTCTTCCAATCATCATATGCATAGTACAGGGTCGGCAACCTTGACACTCCAGCTGTTGTGGAACTACAAGTCCCATGAGGCATTGCAAGATTGACACAGGCATGACTCCCAGAGGCATGGTTGTATTTGTAGTTTCAGCACAGCTGGAGTGCCAAGGATGCCTACCCCGGGCATAGAACAACGAATATCAAAAAAGGAACGACAGAGATAATGGTTGATGATAGATATAATGATATCCTCCAGAACTCACAGAATGGATGGGAGGAAGCCCCCTCCCCTGTCGGGTGATTTTATTCTGACATGGATTAGCATGCTGCTAGCCGAATATCAACAACAATTTTCAGCTTGGCACCTTCAAAGAAAGTCAGTTGAAAAAATTGACTTTTGTCGAACATGGAGGGGTTCTGAAGGGGCCACGTGCAGAGCTCACCTGGAGATCGACCAGTGTATGGCCAGTTATAGTAAGGACCTGAAGCTGGGGGTGTGGGTGGGGTGGCGGGGAAGCATAGTGTACTGTGTTAAGGGAGCTGGGGAGATTTGGGGATTAAAGGAGCTGGAGGGAACAATTACTGAACTTATACTTTAAAAGGCCATTTTGAATGATGATCGGGCAGTACCCCGCTCACAGGTCAGCGGGAGCCAACTTACCCTGGTGATCTGGATGTTGTGCAGTTGCTGCTGCCAGTCCAGAATAGTCTCCATCCTAGGGACCCAGAAGTTAATGTTCCCCACCAAGACAGACTTTCCCAGTCCCTGCACCAGCGTGCACAGTGATGAGTACAGGGTCTGCAGCAATTCCTTTATCAGACGAATGCTCTGCTGATCCTTCAGAACTGCCGGGAGAAAGAAAATGTATAAGGAAAATTAATAATAATTCATCATAACAAAGGAGATCATTGTTAGAAGAAGAATCAGAGAAGAACTGACACAGGAGAAGTTTATTAAAGTTGAGGTGGAACTGAAGTAAAACTTGCACTCCCATGTTCAATCCGCTTCCTATTCATTTGCTGAAAACATGCATAAAAACGCACATAAAACTTGCAGAAACGCTGACGCTGAGGTGTGAACGGAGCCTTAAAGTGAACCCGCGCTTTGTCCATTCAGGGCCTCTGCTCCAGTGATGGTATGTCCCATGGCGTCCTCACGTCCTAGAGCCTCACCTAGAATTATGGTGGAAAAAGATCGGCATCTAACAGGTTACAGAGCAGGGAAATCCTCCCCGCTGTGTAACCTGTTAATTACAGGCAGCACTGCATCCGGCTTTTGACAGGTAGTTAGTGAGGGACAGGGAGGCTCCTCCCTGTCTCCTCCCTTACACTAGCGTGAGGGCGGGTTGGGGCTTCGTCCACTGGGGACGGGGCTTTGTCAGACGGGGGCAGGGCTTCATCCGGCGGGGGGCAGGGGAATGCCTCATCCGGAATATGAGGTACCGCACGTCGCTGCGTCCTATACATTGTGCAGAGAATATGGTGACCTTAGACCGCTGCAGCGGAGGGGGAGCGAGGCTGGAAGGGCCAGTTTACGAGCAAGCAAACTCAGAAGATTGGGTGAGTATAACCCTTGCAGTACGGGGGTAGCCCCACTCAGTGGCATCCCAAGGGGGGTGCGGCCCACACCCGGGTGGCACCATTGGAGGGGTGACCGTTAGTTATTTTGGTGTCACCCCCTCTGAAAAGTCAGGCACTTGGTCATGGACCGAGAGCCCGACAGCTGCAGGAGAGAAGGGGACCCGGCGGCATACCTTATACCGCCGGGTGAACGTCCCCTCCTCTTTCTGTATCAAAAAAATGACCGCGTCACGGTGTGGTGTCACCCAGTATCTGCTCTGGGTGACACCCGGCCTCGGGACGCTCCTGGCCTCACTGCAAGGGTTTATAAAAAATGTTGCCCGGAGTTCTTCTTCAAGCTGGCCATACACTGCTCAAATTTCATTCGACTTTTGTCAAAGGAGCCAGTCCAAAAATTCTCAGCCAATCAGCTGCAGTCACAGTTTGGGTATTGTGACAGATATAGAGATCATTTCTTTTCCTTCTAAAGGATTTGCATCTCTGTCCACCCAGTCCTGAGATTTACATAGGCCTGACTTCTCCAGTTGAGCAATAAAGCTAGGTCACCTTCCTGCCCACAGCCTGTGAAGTGACAGTGAAGGAGCAGCAGCCAACCTCTGTTACTCTGCTCTCTCCCCTCCTGGCAGCATGTTGTCTATACATATGTATGCAACACACCAGACTGGCTCCTAGAGATGAACCCCCCCCCCTCTCCCAGTCTGCTGTAAAGGGATAACAAGGGGCAGATACTAAGTCAAATTGATGCTAAGTGCATAATGTATATATATTATTATAATAGTATCATATTTTATATCTTTTTAAAATGAATTCTTAGCGGCATTCTTGTGCGTGTTTTCTTTTATAATGGAGTTCTTTTTCTTGTCCAGCTCAGAAGAAAGAAAAAAGGAAGAGCGAGCCCGAATGTTATTCCTGGCAGCAAAACAACATCTTTAACTTTTAAGGTGACTGTTTATACTGAGGCTTTCCAAGGCAAATATTTATTTCTCCTGATTCGGGGCCTCTGGATTCCAACCACCGAAGACATCCTGAACGCAGCATCGCGGCAGATCGAGAGCCGAGGTAAAAGCCGTCCATATGCTACGAATTCTCATTATGGAACCGAGACTGAGAAAACATTTGTACCCCACAGTCATACTAAAAGTGCAAACTACTTTTCAAGCATTCCTTTGTTAATAACAATAATAATAACAATAATGATAATATTATTATTTGTCCAAAGGCAGCCCAAACTTCTCATTTACTTTGGATTTTGGGGGTGAAATAGAGCCCCTGTCAGGTTTTAATTGCCATCTTTTGTCTGTATCGGGTTTTTTGTCCCCATCGCTTCCTGTTAGGACTCCTGTCTGCGTCTTTATTTCTGCCCGTACCTTGCTGTCCTTGTGACAACTGCACATCCTATTTCTTGCACAGGTGTCACAGGCCCAGGAAGTGAATGGTAATTCCCAATCACAGGTAGAAATAAAAACCTAGCATGAGTATAAACTTTCACCCACTCTAAAATGAAAATGTAAAGCTGATCCCCGGCCTTCCCTTCAGTCTTGTACAGTTGTAGCGGCTCCTCTCCTGGACTGGAATTGCTTCCTCTGATTTCATTGCACAAGTCAGACAGAACCCACCTTATTTCCTGGCTGGAGGTGATCCAGCATCATCTAACCAGGGGCGTCCCGAGGCTGGGTGACACCCGGAGCGGAGAGCGGGTGACACCCCGCCGTGACGTCATTGCACATGCGCGTGACATTGCCGCGTGCGTGATGACGTCATTATGCATGTGCGGTCGCCTTATTGACGCCTGCCGGTGGCCATCTTAGTGATGGACGCCGGCAGAGAGGGGGGACGTTTACCCGGCGGGATGAGGTGTGCTGCCGGGTCCCCTCCTCTCTTCTGACACTGTTGGGCTCTCGGCCCGTGTGCCTGACTTTTCATAGGGGGGCGACACCGGAATGACTGTCAGTCATTTTGGTGTCACCCCTCCAATGGTGACACCCGGGTGCGGCCCGCATCCCCTTGTGACGCCACTGCATCTAACCTTTTTTCCCCAGCCTGACTGTCCCTGGCCCACCCCTTTCATTCATTGGATTTCAATTCTTTCAATCATGGAGGCTCAGCATGCAAATGCAGCCTGCCTAAGAATTCCCTATCCTCCAGAATGACACCCAGCCATCAAGACATTTTAATATATACATATCTCCTCCGTAGAGCCAGCCCACCGCTTGCATCAGGACTAAGGGCTCTTGAAAGGAGTACTGAGACAAGGTGCTGGGATGTTTTCAGGAAGCTATGTACAACACTCTGCTGGTCCAAGTGGGCACCCTACATGGAAAAAGCACAGACTCACTTTGAGCATCTTACAGTAACCAAGTTCCGTTGCCCTGCAAAGATGCATAGATGACCAGCAGTGGCCCACCTTCATACTGACCCCTCCATATAGCCCCTGCCTGTCCTTTTGGGCCCCTGTGGAATAGCACAGGCTGTACATGCAGTATGCCCTCCCCAGAATACTAAGCTGTGCTCTCTTACCTTTCTGAACCACCTTCTCCAGTATATTCATGTAGTTCTTCTGGGCAATGCCACTCAGAGAGGTCAGCTGAGACTTTGCTATCAGTTCCAGAAGCTGCGGAGAACAATGGGAACATCGGCTTGTTAAAGGAAATCAATATTTCTGTGATAAACATAAAATGTGATCAGCTAATAATTTCATCAATCTGTATTATTGCTTCTTCCATCAATCCTCCCATGCTCGCTTCCAGGACTTCTCCAGAGCCTCTCACATCCTCTGGACCTTCCTACCCCAATCTGCCTGGCTTTTTTCTACCCTGTATGCTTTTAGGCGACTCTGGAAAATGTATCTCTTCAGGAAAACCTATCCCGCCTCTGTCTCAAAACTGAAATTGTACTCTTTCTGACGCCGCTCACACCTTGGTGTAGCATCGCTTGCGTTTTTGCCTCCATTGCTGTGCATCAGCCCATTCATTTCAATGCAACAAACACGGCAAAGAAGGTCATGCAGAATTTTCGGCTTCTTTAGACGTTTTTTTAAACGCGCTTTTGTGCGCCTTGACGCGCAGGCAAAAACACATTCTACCGGCCATGTTTGGTGCTTTTTTACTTGTTGCATGAGCACGCGCTACTGCACATGCTTTTGGTGCGCATTCTCACAATGCAAACGTGTAAACGGGGACTCAGACAACCCTTCCCCTCACAGCTAATACCTTTTATATCACTTGTGCTTCCCTTTTGGATTTAAGCTCTCACAAGCTGGACTCTCTGAACCCTCTTGGATTTTTTTTTTTATCCCTTTATTTTCTAATGTGATGCACGAACTGTTGGCACTTTAAAAATCCTGAATAATAATGTCAATTATAATAATAATCAATAATAATAAAAAGTATTATTAATAATATTAATGAAAATAATAATAATAATAGCAGAAATAGTAATAATAATAATTACAACATCAATACCATTATTATTATTAATAACAAAGTTATTGTTTTTTTATATGGATCAGTAAAAAAGTAAACTCACTTGAATGATGTTAGAAAAAAGATAAATTTAATGTAATGATTTTTAACTGTGTAATATTCTGTAGAGTTTGTAGTACAATATTGTTATTTGACACACAGAACTACAATGAAGGGAATTGATCAAAACCGGGGCAGACAATATCTGGAGTAGCAGTGCATGGCAACCAATCAGCTTCCCTCTTTTATTTTCAAATCTTAACTGAACAAACTGAAAAAAGATGATTGGTTGCTATGGGCAACTGCTCTAGTTTTGATAAATTCCCCTCAATATGTTTTATTTTCCAAAACATCACCAACTTCCTGACATTTAATAGCCTCGAGCGGAGAGGGCAGCTGGCACAATGTGTTGTCACATGGAAAATAGCTTCAATCTGAGAATGTAAACTTCAGTTTCCAGCCGGCAGCCCCGTCATCAGGTGTCAGACACTTGTGGCCGTCTGTCATCCAGCTCGGCCACATGTGACTTGTCACTTGTACTGGAGAACCATGACTCAGTCCCTCCCTGATCAACTTCCTTTCCACTGCATGTGCCAGCAGGTCTACCCAGCAGGGGTCCGCACTGAACAGGTGGAACAGAAGACTGGCAGGTTCATTGAGCTTCCATCTGCTTTCTGTGCTTGAAGCTGAACTCTGGGCATGAACACATTAAATATATTCCACTACAAAGGATATCAATCTTTGTGCGTACCAAATGCCTTTCAAAAATCCAGATATTACTTTGTATAAGTAGCAGTGGCATCATTACTGTGCTGTACATAGCCTGAGCAGAGGTACAATAAGTGTATGTCACATCATCCAGTGAAACCTGGAGTTCCTTAACCCTTTCGCTGCCAAGGACGTATGGCATACGGACCTACAAAAGTGCTTCCAGCTGGCCAGGTCAGTATGCCATACGGACCTGGCATTTACAGTTCTACTATAAGCTGATGGTCGCTTTAGCGACCATCAGCTTATAGTATAACTGTTCAGCAGACTGTCCCCTTTAAATTAATAGCTGTCATCAGCGGCTCAGAAGCCGCTGATGACAGCTATTATCAAAAATATCGAAATATCGGGCCCCCCCC
>NW_017306834.1:246493-246842 GCF_000935625.1 Nanorana parkeri
TATGAGGCAGCAAAAGGGTTTGCGGCATCTCTTTAGGTCACGTGGTGGGCCTGCCACCCCTTTCTGGCCAGAGTATCCCAGGTTACTAGGAACTCTTAGCAACCTGGGATGCTCTGGCCATAGTGTCCCGCACAGCTCCTGCTAACCTGTGGCATCATTGGCTGCCAGGAGCTGAGCAGGACGCTGTGGCCGGTGTCTGGTGCCCGGCCCAGCTCCTGGCAACCAGTGATGTCACTGGATGGGATGCCAGGCATAGTGTGCAGAGGCAAAATCTACCCAAGCCCAGTAAGCATTACCATCCTCCCCACCCAACACCCTGCCTCCCGTAAGCGTGTACCACACTACCCCG
>NW_017306834.1:246854-265261 GCF_000935625.1 Nanorana parkeri
CGGGCGGTGAAAAGCCTAGGGACACTCCTGATTATACAATACATATTTCAGGCATTGGGAGCTAAAAGGGTGAGCTGTGTACCCAGGACTGGAGGAGAAGAATATGAGACGACCTCCCCATTGCCTCGATTATCATTTATAATAAGAGGAAGAGAGGTGACATGGGCCTCAGAACAAGGTGACACCTTCTGGCCATATAGTCTGATGATCACCAGAGAGCTCCAGCATATGATCATAAACATTTTGGCAGGTAACTTTCACTTTCATGTATTTGATTTTTGGTCGCAGTCCTGTTTCCATTTGCAGCCAAGTTAGTGTTTTCCAACTTAATAAACAGCTCAGAACTGTCAGAGCGCGTCACTTATTGTTCCATAGCCCCGGAGTTCTCAGACACGGCGACTCCGCAGACAGTTTTCTAGTTTTATCTCTTGGTTCACATTTGACACAAAGGGTTGTTTTCTCTATAACTGCCTTTGTGTTATGCGTTTTGGTTTGCATACAGCCATCTCTCTGTAAAGTGTTTTGTATAGGAAGGGGGGTAGAACCTCTGTCAGGTTTGTATTGTTAGTTGTAGCAATGGGTGAGGAACAACTTCAAAAATCTGTCCGCTTTTTTTCATATGTGTCCCATTGGGGAGATTTCCCTTCACATTCTGTTCAATGGTCACAGCAGGAAGTGAGAGGAAGTCTCTCCAAAGAGGGAAATACTGTATCTAGTGGTCACCACAACTAGTGTCCCCATTGGAGGATTTCCCTTCTATTCTCCCCAATGGGACACACGGTGGAAGAACTGACTGGGGTATTAACCATTCCCTACTTACTCCAAAGCAAAAAAAAAAAACCTGTTGACTTTAGATATACATTAAATTTGTGTATACATTCCTGTATTCCTGATAAGTCATTGTCCTCGTTATTGATTGGTGAAGCCGTGTTGGGAATGTGTACGCCGTTAGTCACCTAAACCCCGCAGTGACTCTCCGCTTACACAACCAATGACATTCCTGTCAGGCTTTAGGTTGCATGTTGTTCCCAGCAGCTGGTCAATGTGTTATGTGACCGAGCCGCAGAAAGCAAACACAACTGCTAGATAATCCTATGACACGGCACGGTGCAATGTATGTGTGTAACACAAGATATAAGTGACTGATCTAAATAGAATTGTTACTACTAAATATATAAATATTATTGTGCTAAGTGCTAAAAAACTTTCCTCTGCTAGATGCTGTGGTCATAGATCTGAATGGAGAGCGGGTTTCCCTATAATGCCCAGCATGTGTTCATGCTCTAATATACTGTATGTCTGAATGGTGAAGTATCCATTGCCAACAGCCAATGGCGTATCCAGGGTATGGCAGCGCCATTGTGGGTTAGTGAAAGTTCACCGACCTACGGAGGCAGCTGACTTTTCTTCTCTGGCATGTGTCCCGCAAAGCTTCTGGCAACCACTGATGTCACTGGTTGCCAGGGGCTAGGCAGGACGCCATAGGCGCATTTTAAAGGAGTTACCCCTCTGCCAACAGCCCGACATATCTTATAAGGGCTGGCCCAGTCCCCCTCTTGTGCAACACTACCGTCTATGGGGCTCAAATAAAGCACCTTTAGTCATCTAATCCTTGGTCCTGCCACTGTCAGCACTCACCCCTCTCCTCTGCCACTCTGGCTGACGAATATTCCTCAGCGTCCTGATGTCTGATGCAAGTCAATGAACCTGTAGTAGCAGACGTGATGACGTCAGTGGTCCTTAGCAGCCTGGTGGGACTGAGGATCAGGTAAGTAAATCTGCTTCATTTGAGTCCCTTAGACAAAACGAGCACTTAACCTTCACAGTGCGGATGTAGTCCCACTGCAAGGGTAAGTTTTGGTTTGGAGTTCTTTTTGAGTTCTTCAATACAGAGTAATGACATTATTTACACCCAGCTGATCACTTTCACAAATCCAAACACAATATACATTACTTCGAAGAATACAATTCAATCAGCCTATGTGATGCATTTATTTCCACTAGAGAGTAGAAATGACTCTGAATCTATGACCCGGATTATATAAATAATTACATGTCAGAAGATAATCACTGCGCTAGAAAACTGACACCTTGCTATAAACAAAATATATCCACGTTCTGATTAGATTTTGATGAAGGCAAATATGTTTTACACGCCATTAAGGAAAACGTTGACAGGTTGATGGATTCGTTTTGGCTTGTAGGTTAATGATCAGATTATTCCTCATATTCTCACACATTACAGGATAATATTGGGCTGAACTGCGAAACATCATCTAATATGGTCCGGCCAACTGGACACATCATTGCAGGTTGTGCGGATCCAAATACACCAGATGTTTTCCCAAGTCAGCGAGGATGGCAGTCAGTACTGAGCTGAGGTCTGAAGGGCCTACAATAGAACCAGAACCTTATGGCTTGAATGTGGTGTTTACAAGTTCATAGCTATGTGAGGTCCAGCTGACTTATAAAATATTCTGTTTTGGATAGAGCGGGGAAGGGTAAGAGCTAGGGATGCACCCATACCGTTTTTTTCTGTATTAGGTACGAGTACCGTTATTTTTTTTCGGCACTCACCAATACCGATGTTGGTGCCGTGTGTCCCAATTATCAGGAAGTCGGACAGCGGATCATGACTCGTCGCCCGGCTTCCCGATTGCCTAGAAGCCGGTGTTCTTTTGAAAGAACACCGTTTTCACTTGCCGAAGCTGCCTGGCTTCCTGACCATAGAAAACCTGCAGATAATCTATAGGTGTATGGCCGGTTTTACGTTTGCCTTTCTGCTGTGTGGATAGTTCTTTGACTAATATTCAGTTTTGAGGACATCATACAGGTGAAACTCGATTAGAATATCGTGCAAAAGTAATTGCAGTAAGTACTGCAAAATGGGCCCAAACCAAGTACTGAGTACATATGCATGCTTGTACTTTTCAGAGGTCCGATATTGTTCTATGTACAATCCTTGTTTTATTGATTGCATGTAATAATCTACTTCTTTGAGATTGTGGATTTGGGGTTCTTGGGGTTTTCATGAGCTGTAAGCCATAATCATCACAATTATGACAAATCACGGCTTGAACTATCTTGCTTTGCATGTAATGAGTCTCTCTCATATATTAGTTTCACCTTTTAAGTTGCATTAGTGAAATAAATGAACTTTGCACGATATTCTAATTATTCGAGTTTCACCTGTATATCAAAATTGCTCTACGGAAAGTGTTTCTCTGTCGTATACACAGGGTATGCAATGACTACAAAGCTTATCTCAAGCTGCAGAACCCGGACTAGATAATGTGTACATGGGACACGCTGTTATCTGTGTGGTGTATGAACTGATCTGCTGCTGCTGAGGGGATTCTGGCATGGAAGGAAATACACAGCCTTATGACAATACACAGACTCTGCCATCCTGGCATCAAGTCAGCTGTGTAAATTACATTTAAATCTGGCCTGCCAAATGCAAAGTAAATATTATTACTGAGAAACATTCTCGAGCCAAGAGACTTCTTTGTCTGTCCTATATTAACAGGTTTAGGCAGCCACAATGTCACACACAACCCAAACTGCCAGTGTGGACACACAGCATGGTACACTGAAAACTGATTTCTTCCCAAGCACAGAGCACAGGAGCATACAATAGTTTCCGCTGGACTTAGTAAGGGGGCATTTCCTGTTCTATGCTGGACTTGTGCTAAACTTGTTACAAAACCAGAAAACGAAACTTCCGTATATATTACTGCATGAGAGGAGAAAGGAAAATATAGAAAAGGAGAGGAGGAGAGTACAAAAAAGAACAGAAGAGAAAAGGAAGGAAAAAAAGGAAAGTAAAGGTTGAAGGAAAGGAAGAAGGAAAAAATGAAGGAAAGGAAAGTAATAAGGAAAGGAAAAAAAGAAAGGAATAGGGAGAGAAAAGGAGTGAAGCAGAAAGGGAGAAGGAGAAGAAAGAAAAGTGAGAAGCAAAAGTAGAGGAAAGGATAAGGAGAAGAGAAAATGAGGAGAGGAAATGAAAAGGAGAAGGAGAGGAAAGGAAATAGAGAAGCAAAAGGAGAGGAAAGGAGAAGAGAAAGGAGGAGAGGAAAGGAAGAAGGAGAAGGGAAAAAAGAAGGAGAGGAAAGGAAAGAGAAGCAAAAGGAGAGGAAATGAGAAGAGAAAAGGAGAAGGAGAGGAAATGAAAAGGAGGAGAGGAAAGAAAAGAGAGAAGCAAAAGAAGAGGAAAAGTAAAAGGAGAGGAAATGAAAGGGACAAGGAGGGGAAAGGAAAGGGAGAAGGAGAGTGAAGGAAAGGGAGAAGGAGAGTGAAGGAAAGGAAGAAGGAGAGTGAAGGAAAGGAAGAAGGTGGAAAGAAGGAAAGGAAAGTGAGAAGGAATGAAAGGGAAATAAAAGGGAGAAAGATATAAAAGGGAGAAGGAGAACTATGTGTTATTATGTTTTTCAACCCACACTAATATGGAACGTTGTATTTTTGGGCTGAGAGGACATTGGTAATCTTACATTGCGGTTGTTCCAACCTGATTCCACTAAGTTGTCCATAATAGTCCTCTCTCTTAAGATGCATCACAGGACCACATGTAGTATTCTCTGTTACATCTGCCGACCACTTGTATTTCCAATGATGTTTGCAATACATGGTCCCGTTGTTATGACTGCTGATCTATGTTTGTATATTTACTATTGAAAAAAATCTAATAAAAACTTTGAAATAGAAAGGGAGGGGAAAGAAAAGGGAGAAGGAGAGAAAAGGAGAGTGGAAAGGAAGAAGGAGATGGAAGAAAAGAAAAGAGAGAAGGAAAGGAAAAATGAGAGCTGAGGGAAGAGAGAATGCAGGAAGGACAGCACTAGAGAATTTTTGGTCTTTGTAAAACCGTGGACTCTTTCAAACTCTCCGGGACATTTATTTTATATGATTGATGGTTTTCAGACATCAGACATGGTGAGTTTGGAAAACAAATATCCAGCATTCTGTGTCAGCACAAATATACTGCCAACATGCAGAAAGTACAGAGTGTGAGAGGTGGTGGGGAAATGAAAGTGTAACAATGTATGATAGAACAGAAACATAGACTTGCAGGAACTGAAGTGCTGTCTCAACTCACCCTCACAACATAGTTGAATTTCCGGGAGTCCAAGATAGCAGTGGAGAAATCTAGTCGGTTGAAAGCCTCACCCAGAGTGCAATAGCCATGGCGCTGGAGGTGTAAAAAAAACGTAATGAGTTCACTGGAAAATGCTTTTCAGGAGACACAGCAGGCCTGGAATCAAATATACATGTTCCCACCAGAAGCCACCATATTCTCTGCATGTCTCTGTAGTACCGAATGGGACAATAAAAGAAGGCGCCTGATTGGTGGCTATGTAACATAAAATCCTTTCTTCCTTTTTCTATATTTGTTACAATTCAATTCATGTTTTCTCACTAACACTTCTGGACTTAACATTAGGTGGGAAATATGGAAATATATATATATATATACTGAATGTCGACAGAGAAGAATCTAATCTGCTTACCTCCTTGGTGCTTCCTTTGTGCACGTAGATCCACTTTTCTTGGTAGAAATCTGTTCAGACAATGTTGGAAAAGAAATACATTTATTATAGAGAATAAAAGAGAAGAGTTTTCAGTAATGTCATTTCAGATATGTTGCTAAGTTTCTCCTCACACACTCAGGTGTAAATATTCTGAACATTATACAATCTTACAGCAAAGTCTCCCTGCTAGACTGATACATCTAACAACTGTGAGCATGTTTACACGACCTTGGGAGTACTAGAGTCCTGCAGACAGCATGTGGCCCCTTGGGCACCTATTGTCATTGCCAGTGTTTTCCTGCCTAGGTACATACCCAGGACCAGTGAAGGACAAAATATTCATTGGAATAGATACTGTAAGCTCAGTGAGTTTCTCAAGTTTGTATTTGAGAAATATGTTTATTTTCCCTCAAACCTTTTATAATACATCTTGCTGAGAGGAATATCATGGCACCGGTAGTTTTAAAGGGGGTGTAGGGGGCAACCAAAATCTCTGATTTTAACGCATACTGTTGACAGGGCAATTTGTTTGGTTGCAGGCTGGCTGGCAGGTGAGCTGGGGATTTTCTGTGTTTTGTATTGTTGTAAGCCTTCCCAATGTGCACCCTGCCGTAAAGGCCGGTTATAGATTCATGCGGGTACTATGTTTTTTCTAGTTTGACTATTTTTGGTTGAGAGGACGCACTGGGGTCCCAGCGTGCATTTTTTGGTTGCTGGGCCTCCAGTGCGTCCCTGCACCTTATTAGGAGGAGTTGGCTACCTCCAGGTACACCTGCATGTAATTTATCAACTTCATTAATATGCTCACACTTGGAGACTCGGATACATAGAGTTAGGACCACACTTTGCAGAGGTGCCTTGGCGCGGCAGTGTGGCTTCTACATATTTTTGGCCAAAAGTTTGTGCAACTAAAACCTCTGATTTTAACGCATACTGTTGACAGGGCAATTTGTTTGGTTGCAGGCTGGCTGGCAGGTGAGCTGGGGATTTTCTGTGTTTTGTATTGCATAAATATGAGTGAATTGCTTTGTAAGGGAATAAGAGTGATCACTAGCAGCCTCATGTCCCAAGTCTTCTGTAGCATGTTCCCAATCCCCTACCACTTTACAAAGTCTGTAGTGTGACCGTATTGGACAGAATGCCCACAGTCTCTGACCATCCACTACTGTATTCCCCCAAGTCTCTGACCATCTACTACTGTATTCCCCCAAATCTCTGACCATCTACTACTGTATTCCCCCAAATCTCTGATCATCTACTACTGTATTCCCCCAAGTCTCTGACCATCTACTACTATATTCCCCCAAATCTCTGACCATCTACTCCTGTATTCCCCCAAGTCTCAGACCATCTACTCCTGTATTCCCCCAGTCTCTGACCATCTACTCCTGTATTCCCTCGGTCTCTGGCCATCTACTGATGTATTCCCCCAGTTTCTGACCATCTACTGCTGTATCCCCTCGTCTCTGACCAGTTACTGCTGTATTCCCCCAAGTCTCTGACCATCTACTCCTGTATTCTCCCAGTCTCTGACCATCTACTCCTGTATCCCCCAGTCTCTGACCATCTACTCCTGTATCCCCTCAAGTCTCTGACCATCTACTCCTGTATCCCTTAGTCCCTGACCATCTACTGCTGTATTCCCCCAAGTCTCTGGCCATCTACTGCTGTGCTCCCCCAGTCTGACCATCTACCTCTCTACTCCCCCAGTCTCTGACCATCTACTGCTGTCTGCCGTAGTCTCTGACCATCTACTTCTGCAAATAATTCTACTTCTGCTTAACAATTGCAAATGCAAAATGATGACACATACACACACACACACCTATTGTCTTACATTGTGTCTTTGTGTTGTTATTAAGAAGATCCTTCTTCCTTTTCTTAGCAGAAATGTCATAATTCAGGTTGTTGTAGAGATTCTCTTTATTGTTTTCCACATTGAAATAGCTGCAAAGGATATGAAACATGAATCGGTTACAAATGATACAGGATTTCAATGTACATAATAAACATATCATATATATATATACTGTATATGGGACAGGGGGGGCGCTGTAACTCTCCATATCTGTAGCAGGAGAAGTCAGATCATTAAAAACCCCACAAATGTAACTTGTGATGTCATCAGAGAGCGAGAATCAGAATTATGAACAAATACACAGGAGACCAATCAGAAGAACGCAGAAGACAATTCATTGTTGTTATCACATTATACACCGAGTGGCCAGATTATTATGACCCCCCCATCAGTACTTCGTTGGGCCACAAGATGAATTTGTTGGGCCGCCTCGTGACTCCACCAGATGTTGAAAGGTGATGCGAGGAATCTGACACGGCACTGTTGCCCTTCTGTTGTCTTGTACCAGTCTTGCCCCTCCCCCGTTCTGCCCTAACATTGACTAGTCGCTGACGGCCACAATTCGCACGTTCAGACCCAGATTTTAGGCTGACAGTCCGGTCTTTAGACACTTTAACAATGAGCCCCTCTTGAACATTTAAAGAATTCTGCTGTTTTGCTGATACTCGCTCTATGGCTCCGAGCGCCAACAATCATCCCACGTTCAAAGGCTGTTAAATCGCGTTGTTTCCCCGTATCTTCAGAGACAAATCACTTCTACTGTCGTGGTAAACAACCTGCTTCCCTATTTATAATGGTCTGGCCCTCTAGCAACTTCAGCGCCAAATTATAGCTAATTATAGCTAATTGCCTACAAACGTCAGGTGGTCATAATAATCTGGCCACTCAGTGTATAGCATTCTACTGAAGTGTACTAAAGCTGGCCATACACTGGGTGAATCCGGGCCGGTTTGAGATAAAATCGAAGGAACCAGTTGGAACATTTTTGGGTGAACGTTGCCAGCTGCTGTCACTGTTCGGGTAGTCTGACTGCAGCACCCCCGTCGCTGTCAGAATACAACAGCCCAATGGGAGATTTGGAGGAAGCTGTTATATTCTATTCGCTCAGCCCGCAGGTTAAATGCAAAAAAATAAAACAGTGTATGGCCAGCTTAACAGAGAACTGGACTTAGAATGAGCAGACTGCATGTAATGATAAACCCTTTAACAAGATTGTAGGAACTTCTTGCACAGCCTCACAGAGAAACACAGGCACACAGTCTGATATGCATGCTGCTCATGGCTTGGCTAAAACAGGAAGGAAGCCACAGATTTAGTCTCTACCTTATTCAATACAACAGAGTATCTACCATAGATATCAGAACTTATAAACACTGCCATCTACTGACCAAAATTGAATACTGCAGGAGTTATTGCTATAAACACAGTAATGTGTATTCTAACAAAGTTCCTGTGGAATGGTGCAGAGACCTTCATATGCAGAGATCATGGTGCGTATTATAATTTGCATCATCTTCTAAATTTCCAATCCTGATCGGCATCATGTTGGGAAAACCCCAAACACAAGGGAAAAACAGCCATCCCAATCTTGCACAGGAGTGCTGGGCCCAAGTAATTCACCCATGGAGTTCTACATTCTTTAATTATTATTATTGTATAATATTACTAATGATAATAAAAAATAATTAGCAGGGGCGTCCCAAAGCTGGGTGTCACCTGGAGCTGATACCGGGTGACACCCCGCCATGACGTAATCACGCATGACATCCTCGCCCATGTGCTTTGTGATACCTCACGGCAGCCATCTTGGTGATGGACGCCGGCAGTGAGAGGATAAGGAATGCCGCCGGGTCCCCTCCTCTCCCCTGCAACTGTCGGCCTCTCGGTCCATGACCGAGTGCCCAACTTTTCAGAAGGGGGTGACACCAAAATCACTGTCAGCCATTTTGGTATCACCTCTCTGATGGTGTCACCAGGGCCGGATTTCCCAAAAGGCCAACCAATGCCCGGCCTCGGAGCCGCAGGGAGTAGAGGGGCAGCAGGGGTGTGGAATTCCTATCTCCCGACGCCCAGTTCTGGGCACCAGGTGGGTAGTTGTTTTCTACACTTAGCCTTGGTTTGGGCAAGCAGAGCTATATGTACAGCGGGGAAGCTGCAGCTTGTTTTGTACAAGTGATCTTGGAGATGTCATTGAAATCACTTGTATGCAGCCTGGGGGGGTGCAATGAGGAACCTGGCATTGGGGCAGCAGAGAGAGTAAATCCGGCCCTGGGTGTCACCTGGGTGCGGGCCGAACCCCCCCTGTGACACCACTGATAATTAGTATAGTGTTATCAGTAAGGACCATAAGAAACGTGTTCCAGATAGGACCGGGATATTTTGTTTCTACATCTTGGAATGACTCGTAAAAAAGGATTACAGGGTAAGAATAATATATTGCTGAATGCAGACTAGTCAAGACATGTTATTATATACCAGCTGCATTGCATGTCCGGAGCATTAATCCTTCAAGGAGTTGTAAAGTCCCAACATCTCCTCTTCTGTTATAACATCAGCATTGTAATAGGAATACATACTAGAGTTGTTTCTGATGTCAAAAGAGTGACATCTGTTCTGATCAGAAGGGGATCTGTACATGGGTCCCCTGCTGATCGGAACTGGCAGCGCCCATCTTAAAGGGGCTTTATAGGTTGAACTGGATTGACCCGTGTTTTTATTCAACCTTTCCATCTACACTATATTGCCAAAAGTATTGGGACACCCCTCCATATCATTGGATTCAGGAGTTCTGTGACATTTCCTTGCTACTAAATATTTCACGGTCACCTGTTAGTGGTATTATAACAAAGTGGAAGCAACTGGGAACAACAGCAACTCAGCCACGAAATGGTAGGCCACGTAAAATGACAGAGCGGGGTCAGCGCATGCTGAAGCGCACAGTGCGCAGAAGTCGCCAACTGTCTGCAGAGTCAATAGCTACAGACCTCCAAACTTCGTGTGGCCTCCAGATTGGCAGAGCAACAATGTGTAGAGAGCTTCATGGAATGGGTTTCCATGCCGAGCAGCTGCATCCAAGCCTTACATCATCAGGTGGAATGCAAAGCGTGGGATGCCGTGGTGTAAAGGACGCCGCCACTGGACTCTAGAGAAGTGGAGACGTGTTCTCTGGAGTGACAAATCACGCTTCTCTGTCCAGCAATCCGATGGACGTGTCTGGGTTTGGCGGTTGCCAGGAGAACGGTACTTGCCTGACTGCATTGTGCCAAGTGTAAAGTTTGGTGGAGGGGGGATTATGGTGTTGGGGTGTTTTTCAGGGGTTGGGCTTGGCCCCTTAGTTCCAGTGAAGGGAACTCTTAAGACATCAGCATACCAAGATATTTTGGACAATTTCATGCTCCCAACTTTGTGGGAACAGTTTGCGGATGGCCCCTTCCTGTTCCAACATGACTTGTCACCAGTGTACAAAGCAAGGTCCATAAAGACATGGATGAGGGAGTTTGGGGTGGAGGAACTTGACTGACCTGCACAGAGTCCTGACCTCAACCCGATAGAACACGTTTGGGATGAATTAGAGCGGAGACTGCGAGCCAAGCCTTCTCCTCCAACATCAGTACCTGACCTCACAAATGGTCCAACATTCCCATAGACACACTCCTAAACCATGTGGACGCCTTCCCAGGAGAGCTGAAGCTGTTATAGCGGCAAAGGGCGGAGCCAACTCAATATTGAACCCGACGGACTAAGACTGGGATGACATTAAAGTTCATGTGCGTGTAAAGGCCGCGTCCCAATACTTCTGGCAATATCGTGTATGTAACTGGCTCTGCATGTTCTATACTTGAAGAGAACTTTGCTCTGTGTTTTCCTCTGTACGTGGTTATCATTAACCTGCCATGTCACCTGCAATAACAGACGTCACAGCTAATACAAACACGTCCTATGTATTCTGTCAGAGAGAGAGAAGTTAATCGCAGTCCCACAAGGATTATGTTCTGGATACTATTCGGGGTCAGGCTTATGAATTGTTTCTCTGTTATGCAAAACATTGCTCAACAATAGCTTACATAATCCAGTGACAGCGATGTGCCGGTGCCAGCGGACTCACTGAAAGGCCTACACATTGGTGGCATAATACAACTTCTGTAATGGGTCTCCCTTTCAGCATGGGGTACCGGTACCTCGCTGCCATCCCGGGCCCGTGACATTGTTTGTGCCCCCCCCAGGGGGTTACTGGGCCGATAGCAGCTACGTAATGGATGAATAGCACAGGTGAGTCACACAGCAAACAGAAACGGCCTGACAATGAGAGGTATCAGTGAACGTCACAGGTTCATTGACTTGGCCGGGTCATCGTGTGGGAAAGGAGAGAATGAGGAGAAGGTTTCATTACAAAGAGCCTTTCATTGGCCGCAGTCACCAATAGGATCCCAACTGTCCTTTTCCAGGACTGGACTGAGCCTGGCTGGGAGAAATTAGGTTTTGGATAGAGTACGGAAGAGACAGAACCAGGGATGAGCTCAGCTTTGGATCGAACCAAGTCCAAATGTGAGCCCCTCGGAACATGGAAGGAGCTCCTCTGAACCCAGAAGGAAACTCCTTTCACTGCGCTCCCCAGCGACATTCACTCTGCACTCACCTCTATGGCTTAGATAAGCGACAAGCTCACCAGTGACAGTCGCTCTGCACTCACCTCTATGGCTTAGATAAGGGACAAGCTCACCAGTGACAGTCGCTCTGCGCTCACCTCTATGGCTTAGATAGGCGCTAGTTTTCTGCGCTTGTTACACGTAAAGGAACCCACTGAAATCAATAAGGATGCGCAGCAAATGTGGAAAACAAGTGCGCACCAACGCAGCACAGTTTTCCACTACGCCTAGGGGTGAACGGGAACTAAATGTCGGCGTATAGAGAGTTCTGGGCGCAGCGTAAAGTCGGGGGCTGTGCGCTGTCGCTGTCAGGTATACGCTGACACTACGTAACCTGTGTGCGTGTGAGATTTGAAGTCTTTGCGCATGCACACCAACAGCCATTGACTTCATTTTGGGGCTTTACGCTGCACCCAGAGCTTGCGGGGGATGGGTATATCCCTTTACGGTCACCGGCGCCCGTTTGCGAAGGCCCTAACATTTAAACTGCAATCTTTCGGAACACTATGAGGGGAATTTATCGAAAGTGGAGCAGACAAAATCTGGAGCAGCTGTGCATGGCGACCAATCAGCTTCTCTCTTTCATTTTCAAATCTTAACTGAACAAACTGAAGAGAGAAGCTGATTGGTCGCCATGCAAAACTGCTTCAAATTTTGTCTGCTCCAGTTTTGATAAATTCTCTGTGATATATTTATGTTTTGTATTGCTGAAGCTCAGAAAGGGGGGGGGGGGCCTGGCGTAGCAGCGACGCACACAAAGCTCTTCTGAAACCCTGAGCACACAGTTCAGGAACAGCTGCCAAGAGATTCTGGGCAATGTCATCCAGACTGAGATCTGTTCAAAACCCCTCGCCGTAATCCGGGCCCCCTGCCAGCGCGGCGCCATCTGCCGGAGGGAACATGGCACTGTGGGTCACATGCTTTCCACAAGAGAAACAAAAATAACACGCCACAGTGCACGCCGCCCCAAGCCAGCTCCGATCACACACACAGGCCATAGGGAACTCAATGTCTCGAAAGCTCCATGAGCCGGGCCTGTGTTTACATGACAGGAAAGTGCCGCATCACGGGCCGGGCCTAGCACAATGCCGAGCCTGACACAC
This sequence comes from Nanorana parkeri, assembly GCF_000935625.1. Classification (NCBI taxonomy): domain Eukaryota; kingdom Metazoa; phylum Chordata; class Amphibia; order Anura; family Dicroglossidae; genus Nanorana; species Nanorana parkeri. The sequence continues at coordinate 259,987 of NW_017306834.1, forward strand.
ACACAGACCACATCCGCAACAATACAAACCCTTCCAGGTGCATAGAACCGTGACTGCGCCAGAGTTATTATTATTGTGTGACCTGCGCAGGAAAAAGACACCGCCCATATTTCACCGTGTCACCGTGGTTACTTATTAATAAGGCCGTGCAAGGAGCCATGGCGCACGGTAACCCATAGCAACCTCTTGTCACTATAGACCAGATGGGGGTGCGCAGTCACTCACCAGTGTAACAATAACAGATGACATTTCTAATGGCTCTACGAGGGTTTGTCCTTCAGAATACTGGCAACGGTCACTTCCTGTACTGTATCTAGGGAGGACTGTGCTAGGGTGACAACGCTCACTTCCTGTACTGTATCTAGGGAGGACTGTGCTAGGGTGACAACGCTCACTTCCTGTACTGTATCTAGGGAGGACTGTGCTAGGGTGACAACGCTCACTTCCTGTACTGTATCTAGGGAGGACTGTGCTAGGGTGACAACGCTCACTTCCTGTACTGTATCTAGGGAGGACTGTGCTAGGGTGACAACGCTCACTTCCTGTACTGTATCTAGGGAGGACTGTGCTAGGGTGACAACGCTCACTTCCTGTACTATATCTAGGGAGGACTGTGCTAGGGTGACAACGCTCACTTCCTGTACTGTATCTAGGGAGGACTGTGCTAGGGTGACAACGCTCACTCCCTGTACTGTATCTAGGGAGGATCATGGAGGACTATGCTAGGGTGACAGCAGTCACTTGCTGTACTCTATCTATGGAGGAGCAGCGTTGTCACACTAGGACTGTGCTAGAGTGACAACCATTGGCGTCACAAGGGGGGGTGCAGCCACACCAGGTGACACCATCAGAGGGGGTGGCCCAAGAGCCTGATAGCGGCATGAGAGAGAGTGGGGGAACCAGCACCATACCTGATCCCGCCGGGTCAATAATCCCTCCTTTCTTTGCTGGCGTCCATCACCAAGATGGCCAACGGCAGTGAAGTACATCACCGTGCATGCGTGATGATGTCACACCACAGACGTCGTACCGCATGTGCGGTGGCCGCATCGGGTGACACCCACCTTGGTGCCACTGCCTGTGACAACGCTGACTCGCTGTACTGTAGCTATGGTAACAACGGTCACTTGCTGTACTGTATCTATGGAGGTTCAGCGTTGTCACACTGGGACTGTGCTAGGGTGACAACTCTCACTCACTGTACTGCATGGAGGATCAACATTGTCACGCTAGGACTGTGCTAGGGTGACAACACTCACTTGCTGTACTGTATCTATGGAGGATCCGTATTGTCACACTGGGACTGTGCTAGGGTGACAACTCTCACTCGCTGTGCTGTATCTATTGAGGATCAGTGTTGTCATGCTAGGACTGTGCTAGGGTGACAACTCTCACTTGCTGTACTGTATCTATGGAGGTTCAGCGTTGTCACACTGGGACTGTGCTAGGGTGACAACTCTCACTCACTGTACTGCATGGAGGATCAACATTGTCACGCTAGGACTGTGCTAGGGTGACAACTCTCACTTGCTGTACGGTATCTATGGAGGATCAACATTGTCACGCTAGGACTGTGCTAGGGTGACAACTCTCACTTGCTGTACGGTATCTATGGAGGATCAACATTGTCACGCTAGGACTGTGCTAGGGTGACAACACTCACTTGCTGTACTGTATCTATGGAGGATCCGTATTGTCACACTGGGACTGTGCTAGGGTGACAACTCTCACTCGCTGTGCTGTATCTATTGAGGATCAGTGTTGTCATGCTAGGACTGTGCTAAACACTTACTCACAGCCCTGCAGCTATGGAGGATCAGTGTTGTCATGCTAGGACTGTGCTAGGGTGACAACACTCACTTGCTGTACTGTATCTATAAAGGATCAGTGTTGTCATGCTAGGACTGTGCTAGGGTGACAACACTTACTCGCAGCACTGCATCTGTGGAGGATCAGTGTTGTCATGCTAGGACTGTGCTATGGTGACAACACTCACTTGCTGTACTGTATCTATGGGGATCAGTGTTGTCATGCTAGGACTGTGCTAGAGTGACAACACTCACTTGCTGTACTGTATCTATGGGGATCAGTGTTGTCATGCTAGGACTGTGCTAGGGTGACAACTCTCACTTGCTGTACTGTATCTATGGAGGATCAGTGTTGTCATGCTAGGACTGTGCTAGGGTGACAACACTTACTCGCAGCACTGCATCTGTGGAGGATCAGTAGTAGGACTACAGAACACCCCCTTCTCCTCTTCTCCATTACATAGCTGGAAGTGATCTGTAGTCCCCAGAGAGAGCTGGGAACAAGGATAACACTGGAGCACAAGCAGAAAGCACAGGAAGATTTCAGCTCACACGATCTCTGGCAGGATCAACAGGTATTTTTTTTTTTTGACACTTATTGAACAGATAAGAAAACACTTTATATTAGCAGAGACATCGCACTACCTTGCAGCACCGGGGTTCTGGGTTTGCATGCAATGAGGGGAATTTATCAAAACTGGAGCAGACAGAATTTGGAGCAGTTGCCCGTGGCAACCAATCAGGTTTCATTATCAAAGCTTGACTGAACAAACTGAAGAGAGAATCTGATTGGTTGCCAAGGGCAAAGGCTCCGGATGCTGCCTGCTCCCTGTGTTGACATGGATGCTTTCCCCTAACAATCCAATGTATCAAGGCACCAGAAACCAGGATAGTCTGAGGTAACCAAACGCAACTAAACTTATTTCCAGTATAGCAGGGAAGTCTGAATCTGATTGGCTGCTTGTGATTTTCTCTTCCTAAGCCCTGATGGATAAAGCCCTCGCGGTGGGTTAATGGAAGCCGGAACGTCACAACGTAAACAACACTTCAGCCAGATAACGTTCTGCAGCCTTCCAGAATTTCTTGGCACTCTGTACAGAGACAGGCAACCTCGGGACCGCAGCTGTTGTGGAACTACAAGTCCCATGAGGCATTGCAAGACTCTGACAGCCGCAGGCATGACTCCCAGAGGCAGAGGCATGCTGGGATTTGCAGTTTCACCACAGCTGGAGTGCCGAGGTTGCCTACCCCTGGCTTAGAGTTGTACGGATGAGGGACAGACAAAGAATTGTCTAGAAGGAAGGTCCCTGGAAGTGTCCTAGGTCTTCAATGTCCCATGATACCCATCATTTCTGAATTGTAAAGTTTTTTTAAAAAGCATGTTGCACCGCCAAAGCCCGGCAGTGCCCCGCTGAGCCTTGTAGTTCACCAGCAGGGCAGGCGGCTATGAACTCACCTGTTGATGTCGCTGACATAATTGCTGTGCTGGTCCAGGAATCTCTTCCATCCATCCTCCGTCTTCACCCAGCTCTGCCCGGGGGACCTCCAGTCCTGTCCTAGGAATGGCATTGTCTGTGGCTTGTGTGTCCTCTGTCAGTGTTTTCAGTCTAGTGTTCTCAGCCCTGAGCTGGGCTATTTATAGTTCAGCCTTTGTTGCCGGAAGTGCCGGGCCCTCCCCTCCGCTGACACGTGGCTTTGTTTATGCTGCAGCTTTGTTATTGCAAAACTGGAAACTGGATCCTGGGCCTGAGAGCGACAGCTGCAGCTCGGACACAGCGCGGGGACAGAACCTGGAGCAGTTGCCCGTGGCAACCAGTCAGCCTCTCTCTTTGGTTTGTTCAGACAAGTTTGAGAATGATAGATAGAAGCTGATTGGTTGCCAAGGGCAACTGCTCCAGATTCTGCTGCTCCAGTTTCCATAAATTCACCCCATTGTGTGTCCCATCTCCATCCCTAACAGACTGCCTTCTCTACCTCTGCTGAAGAGCCGCCCAGCGCCTCCTATCCCGGGGTATTAGTAACTATGTAAGGGGGCTCTCTGATGGGGACATGTAATGTAAGGGGGCACTCTGATGGGGGCAACGAATGTAAGGAGGCACTCTGATGGGGACATGTAATGTAAGGGGGCACTCTGATGGGGGCAACGAATGTAAGGAGGCACTCTGATGGGGACATGTAATGTAAGGGGGCACTCTGATGGGGGCAACGAATGTAAGGTGGCATTCTGATGGGGCAACGAATGTAAGGGGCACTTTGATGGGGACATGTAACGTAAGGGCCCAATGGCGTCTGTTTATTGACGCATGAAACATAGCACGATGCATCAAAAAGTAACGTTTCGGGGTCACTCATTTTGCCTGATGAAGGGGATCTTGTGAGACTCCGAAACGTTGCTTTTTGATCCATCGTGCTATGTTTCATGCGTCAATAAACAGACGCCATGGATTCATTACTTGGAGTGCCGGTGTCTATGTTATCCTGTAATTATAGACGGTTGCCATCCGTCAACTGCTGCAGCACCCGTCTTTTATATGGAACAGCGGTTTGGAGTGCGATGGGTTCATGGACTGTATGTAGTGTAAGGGGGCACCCTGATGGGGACATATAATGTAAGGGGGCACTCTGATGGGGACACCTAGTGTAAGGGGGCACCCTGATGGGGACATGTAATGTAAGGGGGCACTCTAATTGGGGGCATGTAATGTAAGGGGGCAGTCTGATGGGGACACCTAGTGTAAGGAGGCACTCTGATGGGGGCATATAATGTAAGGGGGCACTCTGATGGGGACACCTAATGTAAGGGGGCACTCTGATGGGGACACCTAATGTAAGGGGAAAAAAAAGTGGTGTGTTGAGGCGATGTAATGTAAGGGGGCACTCTGATGGGGACATCTAGTGTAAGGGGGCACTCTGATGGGGACACCTAGTGTAAGGGGGCACTCTGATGGGGACACCTAGTGTAAGGGGGCACTCTGATGGGGACATGTAATGTAAGGGGGCACTCTGATGGGGACATGTAATGTAAGGGGGCACACCGATGAGGACATATAATGTAAGGGGGCACTCTGATGAGGACACATAATGTAAGGGGGCACTCTGCTGGGCATATATAATGTAAGGGGGCACTCTGATGAGGACACATAATGTAAGGGGGCACACTGATGAGGACACATAATGTAAGGGGGCACTCTGATGAGGACACATAATGTAAGGGGGCACTCTGATGGGCATATCTAATGTAAGGGGGCACTCTGCTGGGCATATATAATGTGAGGGGGCACACTGATGAGGACATATAATGTAAGGGGGCACTCTGATGAGGACATATAATGTAAGGGGGCACTCTGATGAGGACATATAATGTAAGGGGGCACACTGATGAGGACATATAATGTAAGGGGGCACACTGATGAGGACATATAATGTAAGGGGGCACTCTGATGAGGACACATAATGTAAGGGGGCAC
>NW_017306834.1:265510-269951 GCF_000935625.1 Nanorana parkeri
AGTCTAAGGGGGTACTGTGTTGAGGAAATATAATGTAAGGGGGCTCACTGATGAGGACATATAATGTAAGGGGGCACTCTGATGAGGACATATAATGTAAGGGGGCACACTGATGAGGACATATAATGTAAGGGGGCACACTGATGAGGACATATAATGTAAGGGGGCACTCTGATGGGGGCAACGAATGTAAGGAGGCACTCTGATGGGGGCAACGAATGTAAGGGGGCACTCTGATGGGGACACCTAATGTAAGGGGGCACTCTGATGGGGACACCTAATGTAAGGGGGCACTCTGATAGGGACACCTTATATAAGGGGGCACTCTGATGGGGACATGTAATGTAAGGGGGCACTCTGATGGGGACACCTAATGTAAGGGGGCACTTTGATGGGGACAACTAATGGTTAGTTGTACCCATCAGATTGCCCCTTTACAGTATTTGTCAGCAGGAGGAACCACTGAGTTAATGGGGATACCTGGAAGTGTCTGTTCCTGGAGAAGACTTCAGCAGATGTATTCTCTACAACAGATGAGCGTTTGATGGTGTGAGGGTCAGTGTGAGGGTCAGTATTTACTTTTACAGGCATGTTTTCTGACTACTTTCAGTTTGGTGACAGGGTCTCTTTAAGGGCTTGTTCACACTGCGGCTGTTAGTCATGCGGTTGTCCTCCCTGCCAAGAACAAGGCATTTCAATCTGTGAGGTGAACAGCTCGCTTCATACCTTGGCAGCTGCAGAGTTTTGGCACGGCAGAAGTACTTCACAGCTCAGAGGATTTCCATTGATTTCTATGTCCCCTGTTCACATCTGAGTGTCCTGTCGCCTTTACCAAAATCCCTATTGCCGAAAGAAATACATGAGTTACTGTTCTGCAGATTTTGGCATTTTGGGCCTCAATGGGAACTCCTAGGGTTGCCACCTTTTCTTCAAGCGAAACTCGAACAGTCGAGCGATGTGCAGAAATTTTTTGGGTGGCTTATTCATATGTAAATAGCGCTGTCCATTCATATGTAAATAGCGCTGTCCATTCATATGTAAATAGCGCTGTCCATTCATATGTAAATATTACAGTTGAGCCTATTTTCAGTGGGGGGCCAGTAGCCCCTATCTTAATTTTGGTTGCCCCTGTCTGCCTGACATCTTGTGTCCGGGTTTCTGCCGCCATGAATCCCGGGCACAGCATTCAAAACCCGGACCGTCCGGGTGAATCCTGGACAGATGGCAACCCTAGGAACTCCAGTAAACGCATGACACAAGAGTTTATGTGTTTTGTATAACGTTTGGTTGCACGTTTATTGCGCAAAAGCAAGTCTAGCTCTTTGCAAAAAAACCCCCACTAGGGAACAAAATGGAGGAGAGCACAAAGCTGGAAACGCGTGACAATGCTCAGTGTGCCTGTCCTGCTATGCGTACTCGCTGGAAGTGAAAGGTTAACCCTTGAGCAGCTGACAGGCCTTGTAAACAGTCATACAATCCCGGCATCATATGCAGAGATGGTGTTACAAGAAGTGTCAGGTTATTTTTAGGCCATTTTCTTCTAAGAGGCGACAGTCTCAGAGGAAATAATATGTCGTTTCTATCTGAACTTTGGGCAGACATGAACAAAACATCAAATGAGTGGAGTTATCATCAATATATTCAAATGTCATTTAAATGCCACTCATGTGAATACCTGAATTTGACTTGTTATCAGCCTCTTGTAATCATTGCAGGATGTTGCTTTAGGCCTTGTTCACACCAAAAGCATGTGCGTTCCAGAGCGGTAGCTGCTGGAAAGCACCGCGATCGCTAAGAAACTTCTCCCCGCGTTTTGGGGTGGGAGGGGGCGCGGCGGTGCATTGAATTCAATGGCACCGCTTCCACGCCCGCAGTGCGATCAGACGCGTGGCAAGACTTTGCCATCTTTCCGTTCCACTGCAAACGCAAAAAACAGGGCTTGCTCTATTTTTTGCGTTTGCAGTGGAACGCTACGCTGGCAAAGTTTTGCCACGCGCCCGATCGCATTGCGGGCGTGGAAGCGGTCTTTATATAAATGTTATTTTAAACTTATTTGTAGTATTTGTAGAGCTGCAACAACTAATCGACTAAGTCAATTAAAATCGATGATGGAAAACGTTGTCCATCATTGATTAGTTGGCTTTCGATTAGTTACCCCTGTTCCCTTAGACTTCAGGAATGGCCAGTAGAAGCAATGAATTCTGTGCCTGACTTCCATTTGTAAGTTTAGAAACTCAGCATCGTCTTCGAACACTTGACACGCCTTGTGAGAGCTCACCTCTGACTCCCGGCATTCCACGCCGATGGTAATAAACGATAATATTGTCATCACAGCTCTCTCAGTGCTCGAAGATACTTCTCTGGGGCATGTTATGTATGTATACAACGCGACGCGCTACTTCACTGAACTGGGCCTTAGATCAGAGGCGTAACTAGAAACCTCAGGGCCTCGGTGCAAGAAACTATTAAGGATGAGTTACTGTTCTGCAGATTTTGGCATTTTGGGCCTCAATGGGAACTCCTAGGGTTGCCACCTTTTCTTCAAGCGAAACTCGAACAGTCGAGCGATGTGCAGAAATTTTTTGGGTGGCTTATTCATATGTAAATAGCGCTGTCCATTCATATGTAAATAGCGCTGTCCATTCATATGTAAATAGCGCTGTCCATTCATATGTAAATATTACAGTTGAGCCTATTTTCAGTGGGGGGCCAGTAGCCCCTATCTTAATTTTGGTTGCCCCTGTCTGCCTGACATCTTGTGTCCGGGTTTCTGCCGCCATGAATCCCGGGCACAGCATTCAAAACCCGGACCGTCCGGGTGAATCCTGGACAGATGGCAACCCTAGGAACTCCAGTAAACGCATGACACAAGAGTTTATGTGTTTTGTATAACGTTTGGTTGCACGTTTATTGCGCAAAAGCAAGTCTAGCTCTTTGCAAAAAAACCCCCACTAGGGAACAAAATGGAGGAGAGCACAAAGCTGGAAACGCGTGACAATGCTCAGTGTGCCTGTCCTGCTATGCGTACTCGCTGGAAGTGAAAGGTTAACCCTTGAGCAGCTGACAGGCCTTGTAAACAGTCATACAATCCCGGCATCATATGCAGAGATGGTGTTACAAGAAGTGTCAGGTTATTTTTAGGCCATTTTCTTCTAAGAGGCGACAGTCTCAGAGGAAATAATATGTCGTTTCTATCTGAACTTTGGGCAGACATGAACAAAACATCAAATGAGTGGAGTTATCATCAATATATTCAAATGTCATTTAAATGCCACTCATGTGAATACCTGAATTTGACTTGTTATCAGCCTCTTGTAATCATTGCAGGATGTTGCTTTAGGCCTTGTTCACACCAAAAGCATGTGCGTTCCAGAGCGGTAGCTGCTGGAAAGCACCGCGATCGCTAAGAAACTTCTCCCCGCGTTTTGGGGTGGGAGGGGGCGCGGCGGTGCATTGAATTCAATGGCACCGCTTCCACGCCCGCAGTGCGATCAGACGCGTGGCAAGACTTTGCCATCTTTCCGTTCCACTGCAAACGCAAAAAACAGGGCTTGCTCTATTTTTTGCGTTTGCAGTGGAACGCTACGCTGGCAAAGTTTTGCCACGCGCCCGATCGCATTGCGGGCGTGGAAGCGGTCTTTATATAAATGTTATTTTAAACTTATTTGTAGTATTTGTAGAGCTGCAACAACTAATCGACTAAGTCAATTAAAATCGATGATGGAAAACGTTGTCCATCATTGATTAGTTGGCTTTCGATTAGTTACCCCTGTTCCCTTAGACTTCAGGAATGGCCAGTAGAAGCAATGAATTCTGTGCCTGACTTCCATTTGTAAGTTTAGAAACTCAGCATCGTCTTCGAACACTTGACACGCCTTGTGAGAGCTCACCTCTGACTCCCGGCATTCCACGCCGATGGTAATAAACGATAATATTGTCATCACAGCTCTCTCAGTGCTCGAAGATACTTCTCTGGGGCATGTTATGTATGTATACAACGCGACGCGCTACTTCACTGAACTGGGCCTTAGATCAGAGGCGTAACTAGAAACCTCAGGGCCTCGGTGCAAGAAACTATTAAGGAGACTTTCAGGGCTAGTTCACACCAGCTCCAGTGTGTTCCGGCCCGATTTGGTGCTGGAACACACTGGATCGCATTCCACCCAGCTTACTGCGTTTTGGGGTGGGAGGGGGCGTGGCGGGGGCGTGGCTCTGTCTGAACTGCGATCCGCAAGTGTCAAAAACACAGCGTGCAGCATGAGGCAGCTGCGTGTGGCGGGCCCTCTTTCTCTCTGGGCTCCCCCCAGCTGGCCGAACACCAGGGCCCGGTCGCAAACCTTATAATATAATGCATTGCTGGGACTTGTAGTCCTGCATAGTTGGTGCTATTCTGCATTGCTGTATAATCATCATACAGCAATGTAGAATACCACCAGCTATG